>NW_008609147.1:0-2203 GCF_000691845.1 Merops nubicus
TATATATATATACACACACACACTTTTATATATAAATATATATACAAATATTTTCATAATAGTGTTCTTATGCTTGGAGGATAGTCACAAAGAGTGGAGGGTCTCTAGACCCCTAACTGCAGTACTTCCATACATCAGAGTGCTGTTATAAAGCACCTAACTACTTAACACTGTTGTTTGCTGTTATGTATCAAACTGGGCGATTTGTTGTATTATTAGTATACGTCTCTGCTTCCATAAGCAAAAAGCCAAATATATTTTTAGGATTTTTCTTAACTGTTGGACTTTTTGTTTTCATGAGCATCTATATAAAAATTTTGGTTCTTTTAGCAAAAAACATATTTTGATGTTGAAGAGACCATTTTTCTCAGTATATTGCTGTTCTGTTTTTAAAAACTACAAATTCAACACCTTTTGGAGATAATTTACTATTGCTACAGTAGTTATGGAAATTATTTATAAATTTAACAGCTTATTATAATAATGTCGTAAAATAAATTAATTTTCTCATAAAACAGATCCTTCCCTAAGCAATCATTAACTATGCTCTTCATTGTAATGTATTTCCTCTGATTAATATTTATGAATAATTTTGCACAGAATGGTGTTCCTTCAACATCAAGATCCAGGAAGAGAGGGTAAAAACAGAAGAGAAGGTAATAAGTACAATAAAGGGTTTTTTGACTTTATTTTTGTGAAAGCACCAAAGACACAGTTGGCAAATTTATGAATAGCCTGGCACTTTAGAGCCATGGAAAACCTTCCATAAGAAAAAACACTTTCTGATTCTGAGGAAATGTTCTGATGGGATCACACTTATTTTTGTCTCTGCTCTTTGGAGAAACTGGCCAGCCTGCTTGTTTCTTAGCTTTCCTGGCATGCTGCTCCCTAGTGCTGTCAGGAGAACCCTGCCAAAACTCTCTTTGTGAAACTAACTAGACGGGGATCCAGTTCCTGACTTCTAGGCAGCTTTCTTTTCAGTGTGCTCAGTTTCCCTAAGAGATTGCTCTTTAATGAGTTGGAGTGTCCCAGGAAGCTATTTTGATGATTGAGCCACCCAATATAATAAGTCATTTGCATCCCATTATATTTAGTTTCGCTATGAAACAAGTAATTGGCTGAATTTCATATCACTGATATGTTTGTATAACTACTTCTGAAGTTTTATGATGTGCGAAGTGTATGTGCAGAGACTCATAAACTCAGAGGTGATTAGTGTCTCTCTTTCTCACCAGTTTGTCCAGAAGGAATACAGCTGCCCCACGGGAAAATTGCCCTGACAAGCTAACTGAATAGAGGCCGGTTACCCAGCACATCAAAAATATGTTTGCATATCACTATCACTTTGTCAGGTGACCTTGCATTAGCAGGCCATTAATAAGTCAACATCATGATCACATTTATCAAGGGTACTCTGGATTGAAGGAAATCCTGATGAATATATTTACATTATATATAATTCCAGCAAAGATTCTTCAAGTTAGAGGTTACAATCTGGGAGGCAATTCTAGAGGGCTATATATTTTCTGATGAATTGGACTTCAGATCTAAGAAATACAGAAACTGTCTTGTCAGCTCATAGCTAAATGAAGCACTGAAAAGACTAGGACAGAAACTGAAAGGTAGCTAATGACACATGTTCTTTCTTGATTACTGTTTCATCTGTTTGGTCCAGAGCTTGCCAGCTTGTCCACAAGGATGTTGTGTGAGAAGGTGTCAAAAGCCTTGCCAAAATCAAGGCACATGACATCCGTGGCTTGCCCCTCATCTGCTCAACAAGTTGTTCCATCATAGAAGGCAACCAGATTGGTAAAGCATGGTTTACCCTTGGTAAATCCATGTTGATTTCTCTCAGTTAGTTTCTTCTCCATTGTGATACTGTCAATAGCTTTCCTGAAGAACTTTCTAGATGACTTTCATGTTATTCTTGGCATCTCTTGCCAGTTTTTTCTGCTCCAACAGAGCTTCTGCATTTCTACCTCTACCTAACTGCAGATCACCCAACTGATATTCCTGTGTTCCCTTTGGGATTCTGTCTGGTTTTCCATTTCTTGCATGCTTCTTTTCTCATGCAACCTCCTTGGGGTTCAAGAAGGCCGTCTCCAAAAGTTTCCCAACATTCCTGAGTTCCTTTGCTCTCCAAGGCAGACAACTATGAGATCCCTTCTCACTGTTCCCTCAACAAGCAGATATCTGCTCTTCC
>NW_008609147.1:2234-10265 GCF_000691845.1 Merops nubicus
TCTTTCTGCTGCTTGTCTGCCTCACGCCCCTTAGATCTGAAACTGTACATCTTTATGGTCACTGTGGTCTGTGCTGCTCTTTTGATTTCTCAGCAAATATCAGAGGGTTCAAGTCTGTATTAAAAAGCAAGTCCTGTAGGCCTGAGGCCTGTTCAAGATATCTGGAAAAGGTTTCAGCCACTTCTGCCTGATTCAGCAGTGTGTAGCAGACACCTACTGTGAGATATCTGTCATTGGTTATCTTTCTGCTTTTGGCCTAAAGGCATTCTAAAGGTAGCATTGTGCACTCCAACTGCTTAAACAAACAAGATTTTGAGCCTATCACAAAGAACAACTGTTGGGTAGTAGTGTTTGGTAGTATTTAGTGTGTTGCACGTGTTTAACTTCTACTCCAAAAAAAAAGCCAAACAAAATTTGTTTCTGTTGACATATTCTACATTTGGTAGATTCATGATAAATCACAGTGAAGGGCACTTTCTGCTTTTCTCTTTCTGTGTGCCTTTTCTTCTTTGTATGCCCTGGGCTTTTCTTTTGCTTTCATTTTATTTTGGGATGGTGTATGCAGTATTCGATGGGTACTTTTTACTGTTGCAGCAGCTATGGTTAGTGGAGCAGTGAGGACTTCATGAATTATAGATGACTGTCACATGGAAGAATCTCAGATGATTAACATTATTGGACAAAATTCAAGATGGAAATGTCTTCTAATAAATGAGTCCTCTTGTATCTGCTGAGAATGTGAAATACCACCTAAATACCAACTATGATAACCTAAAGTTAAGACAACAGTCTACTAGAAAGAATGCAAGAAAGGTACACTTACTAGATAGAAGATGTTTTATAGTTGCTATTTTGTGCATTACTTTTGACAGTGCTGACATTGTAGTTAATATTGTTGTATTTAGTCTAGGCTTGTTATTCCTGTGTCTCTCAAATTGAGATCAGGCTGCTCACATCTTTAGAAGTGCTTAGAACCTGCAGCTCCAGTCAAGGCATATTGTCATGCACTAAAAGATCTTTTGAGAAATACAGTGATCATTGAGTTTCAGGTTGTTTGTGTATGTTTTTGTCAAATCCTAGCCATGCAAAACTAGAGGCCGGATGTAGATTACTACTGTGTCTTTTACCTGCACAGTTTGTGCAGGATTAAAAAAGTCTTTAAACTGTGATGGGCTGTTGACTGTGTGGCTTCATGAGCAGTGGGGACTGAATGAATCTGTGGCTCAAATGATAGGTGTGCAATGATATATTATTTTCTGAGGGAGATTTCTGACAACAGTATACTGACATAAAAACTAGTGACATAAAATACTGACATAAAAACTAAGTGACCTCTTTCCCACTGTATATCTGTAGGAAAATCTATAATCAAAGCTGGAAATTATATATGTTCCTTTTGTTTATTAGTATCTACAGATTTTGTTATGATGTTGCAGCTGTCTTGAAAGAAGCAGAACAGAACCACAAAATAAAAGATATTTATAGGAAATGAAGAAATATCTGAAAAAAATATGTATTAAAAAAAAAAATCCCTGTATGACAGTTACTAGGGAAATGGGTAAACCTGAATGAAAGCTCTTCTGGATTCAGTTAGTGCTTGTCTTATCCCACATTTAAAGCTTTCATGAATTTTGAATGATTTCTATAGGAGAGCTTGCCTTAAGGCAATTTCACTCACCAAAGTGGCAACATGGTGTGCAAAATGACCTCCTGCCCATAGCTGATAGCAGGAACAATTGCACTTTGAAATTATGCCTCTGGAGAAGTTATAATGGTTTCTCAGAGGATTTGTGCTCAGCTTCCTGGTCTAACCATCTTCAGGTGGTATCCCTGACTTCATCTTAAACTGGCCTGCTTGAAGCCCATGTGGATGTCACTTACTCAGTTTTTGTTCTACTACTCAATTAATCTGGCAAGTCTTTGTAGACAGCTACACTGGGTGAATTTTTGTATGTTATATACTGTGTCTGTGTAGCAGAAATTACTCACACCTTTCAACTGAAACAGCTGTTAGGTGGCCATAAAAATCTTAAATATATCTCGCTATATTAAAATCTTAACATGTGCACACTCATGAATGCAGTTGTCAACAGTGTGCTGTGCAATAATAGTAGCACAGAGAGCTTCCTCCAAAATGCCATCTTATGAATGTAGCCTTACTTCCATCATACAGCTCCCTTCTACACACCATTCTTGGGCATCTTCAAAGCTTGCAGAATATCACATCTGAATTCCCAAATGTAAACATTTTTGCAACTGACTGCTGTACTTGCCACTCTCCTGGCGGAGGTCTCTAACTCCTCGTGCCTTTGTCATTATTAAGAAGTAACTGGCACACTATAGATGAAACTGTGTATGTATGTATGGTGCTTGAGGCATGTGTATTTGCTAGACAATCTGACTGCATGCATGCTTTAATGCTATCAGTACTTTTTTGCATTGTTTTTGTGACGGTGGCAAGTTACCTCAGTAGGGAAGTGAATACCACAAATCATAGAATCATAGAATGGGTTAGGATGGAAGGGGCCCTAGAGATCATCTAATCCAACCTCTCAGACTAGGCTGCTCAAGGCCTCATCCAACCTGGCCTTGAGCACCTCCAGAGAGGGGGATCCACAACCTCTCTGGGTAATCTGTTCCAGAGTCTTACCACCCTCATACTGAATGAATATTTGAATATAATTTTGAGGTCTCTTCAGTGAGACTTGTAAACCCGTGGATATAGTACCAGACAAGAACACAAGGCTGGTCAGAAGACAATGTTCTACACTATAATTTAGGCAAAATAGTTTCCCAGTGATTTTGTAAAGAAGACATCCATAAAGCATGATTATGATTATTATTGCTGTGTAGCTTTGCTTTTCAGTGAAATCACTTTCTCTTCTATAAAAAAATAAATAGTGCTTTCATGCAGGAGCGACACCAAGTATCAAGGCCTATGCAGTTTGTCTTGTTGTTGGACAAGTAGATACCAGCAAATGTTGGATGTGTCTTAGTTTAATGAAGGAACTTCATACTCTCAACTTCTTTGGAGCAGAGAACGCCATAAAGATCATCAAGGCTATTTTGCATTTAAAAGATTTTTATCCAGAACCAATCTTTACTTCTCTAGAAGTAATCTAAGGTAAACGTTAATGAAACAAATGAACATCTTTGGAATGAGGCACAACTTGCTCAAATGAATGACATGAAAAATCAACCAGCAGTAGATCTGGTTAGGAATTTGCAAAAAAATGTAAATGTCAGAAAAGACATGATAAATAACCACCATCCCTATTACTCCCAGCTTCCCAAACTGGTACTGAGTAAGTGGTAGAAGTGCTGGGAAAGATTTCTAGGGCTGATGGCCCAAGTGTGTCAATGTTTCCTTGACACATATACTATGCTTAGGTTGGATAAATGATAGCCACCAAATTCAAAGGTTGGAAGCTTCAGGAGAACTTTCAGGTTGGGCTGCTATAAAATCATTCTAGTTAATATGATGTTCTGGTTCAGAGCCTTTAGTAACTGAACTTTACTGATAATTTCATCACTGGTGTTATGGACAATGTGAAAAATCATAACAGTTTGACTAAGAAGCTGTGAGGGGAAAAAAAAAAAATTAACCTCTCTGATATGTAGAGTTTTAGTGTTTCCAAGATTAAGACTTCCAAGTTTTTTAGAAGAGTAGGCTTGGGATGGAATGAGACCACATCAGATATTTGATTTTTCTCTGGCTGAAAAATTTAGCAAATTTTCTGTTTTCCCAATTTTAACAATAGACTGTTTCCAAATACCAAAATGTTAAGTGAGGCATTCATTAATACACAGAAAATCAAGACTCAGGTACTACATGTTCTCATGAGGGGATTGAATGCACCCTCAGTAAATTTGCAGATGACACAAAATTAAGTGGGAGTGTCAATCTTCTTAAGGGGGTAGGAAGGGTCTGCAGAGGGGTCTGGACAGGCTGGAGCAATGGGTTGAGGTCACTTGGATGAGGTTCAACAAGCTCAAGTGCCAGGTCCTGCACTTGTGTCACAACAACCCCAGGCAATGCTCCAGGCTTGGGGAGGAGTGGCTGGAAAGCTGCCTGGCAGAAAAGGACCGGAGGGTGTTGGTGGACAGCCGACTGACCATGAGCCAGCAGTGTGCCCAGGTGGCCAAGAAGGCCAATGGCATCCTGGCCTGTAGCAGAAACGGTGTGGCCAGCAGGAGCAGGGAAGTGATTGTGCCTCTGGCCTCGGCACTCGTGAGACTGCACCTTGAGTACTGTGTCCAGTTTTGGGCACCACAGGATAAGAAGGACATGGAGGTGCTGGAGCAGGTCCAGAGAAGGGCAGCGAGGCTGGTGAGAGGGATGGAGAACATTCCTAATGAGGAGTGGCTGAGGGAACTGGGGTTGTTTAGTCTGGAGAAGAAAAGACTGAGAGGAGATCTCATTTCTCTCTTCAACTACCTAAAAGTAGTGAGGCTGGTGTTAGTCTCTTCTCCCAAACTACCAGTGATATGACAGGGAAACAGCCTCAAGTTGTGCCAGGGAAGGTTTTGATTGGCTATTAGGAAGAGAGAGTGGTTAGACACTGGAAGGGACTGCCCAGGGAGGTTGTGGAGTCATCTTCCCTGGAGGTGTTAAAAAAATGAGTGGATGTGGCAATTGAGGCTATGGTCTAGTGGTTAGGGAAATGCTGGGAGGAAGGTTGAACTTTATGATCCTGGAGGTCCTTTCCAGCCATGGTGATTCTATGATTCTATACTTGGGCAAATGTGGGGATTTATCTTCACTTTAAAATGTGTCTGTTTCATTTAATCTAATCCTTTTCATTGTTCTCAGAAACATGAATAATGAATGCATTTTGCAAACATTCACAGTATTACTTGAGGACAATGTTATAAGTTGGTATTAAATATTATCTCGAGTATAGATTTGCACATTTAACCATTTTCAGCAGTCTAAGAAGTAAATTGTTTCCCTAAGTATGGTGTTCTAGATTGACAATTGCAGGTCTTAAAAATATCTTGTGAACAAAACAGTCCATTCATAAGGACTTAAAGCTTTCTCTTTTCTTTTCACAATCCTGAACTGATCTGAAATTATAAAGTAAACACATTCTTATTGTACTTGTACTCTATTGCTTTTCTTTGAAATGCTTCATCTAGTGTCCCTTGAAGATGTCTTTTTCCATAATATGAACAGCCAGTCTGTTTTGCACTGAACTGATAACGTTTTGTGTCCTGTCCTAAACTATCACAGCTACCAGGTGCAATTTAGGAATGATTCATTTTACCTACTTTTAGTTGAGTAAAATTAATTTTCTAATGCCAGAGAGTCATCCAGACTTCACTGTCTGCTAAAGAGAAGCACACTTCCAGATAGAGATTAATTTCACTTTTTTTAAGATGGAATGAATCATTCTGAAAGTACTGCTTTCTCCATGGAAGAAGAACGTTATCCCTGAAGATATCTCTATTTAGAAGGGTAGATCAAGATGAAAATAAATTCATGCTAATTCATATGCGTAATTTTTGAACTCCTTATCCATCACTCCTTACCTTAATAAAAAGTTGCAAGTTAATTTCTGTGCTTTTCTTAAATTAATTTGAATTAGTTACTAATTAGAATCAGAATTATAGGATATCTCAATTTGGAAGGGACCCATAAGAATCATTGAGTCCAAATCCTTGCTCTTCACAGGACTATTTAAAATTAAACCTTATGACTATAAGACCATCATCCACATGCTCCTTGGGCTCTGACAAGCCTGGTACTGTGATCACTTCCATGGGGAGCCTGTTTGAGTGTCCAGCCACTGACTCTGTGAAGAATCTTTTCCTAACGTCCAGTCTGAATGTCCTCTGACCCTGTTTCATTCCATTCAACCATTTGTGTTGTACTGCTGATCACCAGAGAGCCGACATCAGCACCTTCCCATCCAAAGCCACTTATGCTGTGCTTGATGCACTCCGGAGCACTGTTGGCTCTTTTGGCTGCCAGGGGAAACCGTTGACTCATATTCAACTTGCCATCAACCCCGACCCCTTGGTCTCTTTCTGCAGGGCTGCTTTCCAGTCTTTCATCCTGCAGTTTGTATGTATAACAAAGATTACACCATTGCAGGTGGAGAAGCTGGCATGCGCTCTTGTTAAATGTCATGTGGCTGGTGAATGCCCAGCTCTCTAGTCTATCTAGAACTCTCTGTGAAGCCTCTCTACCCTCAAGGGAGTCCACAGCTCCTCCTAATTTAGTATCATTCTAAGAGATATTCCAAGGAAGAAGCTGAAGAACTGTTTAACAAACTCTGGGCCACACACTAAAATGCAGCTTTTAAAAACACATCCTGCATGGATTTGCATTTGAGAGAACGGAGAGGTACAGCTGCAATTCTGTGCATCATAAGCAGATCTTGCTGAATGAAAGCATCCTAGTCTTCTGTCCCCACCCTAGACCCAGAATTACTGTTGCTATAGGGGTTTCTTGCATGTTGCTGAAATCAGTCTCTTCAGAATAGCATATCGCATTACATTAATTGTCTTCCACAGCAACTCTGTCTGATACTAAATATGCTTGTTTAATAAGTATTTCTATTAAAGAAAAAAGAAAACAAACCCCATGAAATACAATTTATGATAAAATTTGGATTATTTCAAAAGTAGAACCTTTTTTTACTCTCTTTTGAATGCTATGCCTCTTGTCCTCTTCTATTACCTCCAGCTCTTACTGTGAAGCTGAAACGACCAGACATGTGGAAAGGAAAGCTGTGACTGCAAAATACTCAGGAGTGCTATGGTAGTGATTATTAAAGGGCCTGAAAGATACAAGAAATGTCACGTATTTACTATTTGTCTGTGCAGTTAGTTAGGGAGAGACGGTGGAACTGCAATGTCTCAGTTGTAACAGTGTTTTTACAGGGGGATGAAAGCTGTGCAAGAACAAAGCTAAGAAGCCTAAAACATCTGCAGAAACAGTTAATTACAGGTTACATTGTTTGAGGGAACTTCCACAGGTACAGGTACACTCGATACATAACAGAAATATCAGAATGTGTTAAAACTAAGTTTTAGTGATTGATTATAGCTTTAATAGTGTTTTACTTAATTACTCTGTGCATCATCTCTTTGAAGATTTTCTCTACCTTTTTAATTTTAATTTCCCCTTTCCTTTAAATTTTATTTTTAAAAATTTTGTAAATAGGCCATTTTGACATTTTTTTTCTTTTTGCTTTGTGTTGAGGTGTTTCCCACAATACCTCACTTCAGAAACCTAATGGTAATGCTGGCTACATTCCTTGCAGTGAGATAATGTTTATACAGAGCATCCAGGACACAAACAGGTTTCTGAGCTCTATGCAGCCTTGACAAAATGACTGCATTTTTCACCTGTGATCAAAATGACCTAATTAAACATGTCAGCAAAGACAGAGAGGTTGAATGGCTAGTGGAACAGTTTTATGCTTGGTTCCAGTAACTCCTCTGGAATAATTATTTGTCTGATTAGCAGAACTCATCCAAGGAGAGAAAGTAAATGCCAAGTGCTATTCTGTCTTAGCCATATATTTCCACAGTCAAAGCAGGCAGCATGTTTTATAATCTTTGTCTTCATCAAAATAAGGAGCCAGATGGCAATTGGTCCATGTTAACTTGAGAAGGGAGCTGCAGGGGTCAGCTTTCAATGTCTGAAAACTTCCATTCTGAGAACTGAAAGAATGAAAGGAAGGAAGTGAGCAAGAAAGCACCAGTGAGCTCTTGTTTTTAAAAAAGGCTTTCACAGTGATGCTGAGGCTTGTTTTGCTGGTAATGACAATTTAAAAAAATGAGAAGATGCTTGGACTAAGGGAACCATGGGATGAAAACTAAACCTTGGCATTGTTCCTGCCAGATTTTCTAAAAAAACTGTATAGGAGAGTGTAGAACACAGATTTGATTTTTTTTTTTATTTATTTTTTTATTTATAGTTTCAAACATATATTTAGAGGTAGATGTTCACACAGAAGTTCACTAAGGGCATGTTCAAAAAAGTAATCTGTATTGGGTGTCCTGGTTCCGTGTAAAAAG
>NW_008609148.1:0-18095 GCF_000691845.1 Merops nubicus
AGATCTGAGAGTGGGGTGTATCCTCGCGGCCACGCTGCTCCTGGAAGCTGCCTCCCCGCCCCTTAAGTGAACGGCTCCCTTGCAGCTGGGCTCCTGAAGCCCAGTAGCGGCCACCTGGCATCCGTGGTCACCCCGTCCATGGCCTCCAAACCATCGGTAACAGAAGAAGGTATTCACTGTGCTGCCAGCTGAACGCCGAAGCTGTATCTCCGGCAGGGCTGGAAGACAAGCTGAAGGGTGTAAATGTCGCCACTGACTGTGTGGTGAGGGGTCTGTCCGGGCTCGACAGGCTTACGGGAAGAATGCAGAGAGCCAGGAGGTGGTGGATGTGTTACTGTGCTGGGTGTCTGTTGGCCCTCTTGTCTCATCAGACACTGATCAGGAGGGGCTCTCAGGAGAGTTAAGAGGCAGGTTCAGGAAGTCACTCGGCATCCCTATATCACTGGACTGTGGTGTGTTGTCTGTAAGGGATGTGTTCAAGTGCTGCACAAAAGGCTAAAGATGTAAATTTCAAGAGGGGAAAAATAATTGTTCCTCTAGGGCAGGAGAACAGCAGCTCTCAGTTCTTCCAGCCCTGTGCATGGCTAGGGAAAGGAGAACCTTGCACTGATCTTAATGCTATAGAAGGTGCTTTTATTTTTGTTTTCCTCCCTTGTAGGCTCTGTGCATCGTAAGGCTTTGGTGTCCCTTTGTTCCTTCTTAGGTGTTTCATTTTCTGAACATGCAACTCCAGCTGCTGCAGGAGCAGGACAGGGCTAGATCAGCCTTTGCAGGGTTGTTCTGTGTTTGCCTGTTAATGCAGGACAGTTGTGAGGTTGTGTCCAGGCCTGCAGGATTTCAGAGGCAGTCTGAGCCAGTAAAAATAGACACTGTGAAGTCAAAGCCCCAATGTGCTGAACAGTTCAGTAGGTATGACTGTCAGACTTCTGATGCCTTGTATCAGGATCTTGGCTTTCTAAGATGAGGTGTTGCCCGTAATGGAAGTCTCCTCTGCCGAACCAGGAACATGCCACTGAGCTAAGTCCGTGCTTAGTTTTGGAAGTTACCTTGGTCTCAGGATGGATGTATTGTCCCTCCTGCTGGGGTCTCGCTCTTTTCAGGGCCAAGTTGAGAGAGGTCTGTGAACTCTTAATGCCCTGCCTATGAACCGAGTAAGCAGAGCCTAGGCGCAGCTGCCTGTGGCTCGAGTGGCCCTCGGGGGATGCAGAGCTGAATTTTCTGGGCAGTGGACTATTACGCAGAGAGGCAGAAGGAGGAGAACACCTGGAAACCAAGCAAAATGTCCTTTGCATCTTGAGTTAGACGACCCACTGGGATAGGGATTATTGGCTTCCCATGGTGATGCCTTAGAAGGAAAGCAATCCTGGTTGATTCATGCTGCAGGGTGTGAAGCCTGCTTTGGCTAAAACAGTCAATCAGCCTTCCACTCACAGTTATTTTAGTAGAAATCTTCATAGCGGTGTGCTGAGACAGGAGGAAGTGTCTTTATTGTGATAACCATGTAAATAAGTACCCTTAAGCGTTGCAACATATTTTCACTGAATGGAGACTGCAAGAGACAACCTAGAGCTTTGCCAAAGTAAAATGTCTGCCCTCATCAAAGCAACGTCTTACTGTGTTTTTGCTGTTTTGTATGCTGATCAGGCAGGCAAAAATGTGTGAAAGGACTTTGTGCAAACATGCCTGGGGTTGTGTTCTTTCTGAGTAGTGATATTTTTCAACCTCTGTTAATAGGGCCACTTTTCCTTTTTTTCCCCTTTAATATCTGAGAGCCCATAAATGCAAATCCTTGATTAGGAAACAAGACTGTGTGAACGTGTCCACTCTTTTTTCAGTGACACGGCTGTCAGTGTATTCACTGTATTGTGTTCAGTGTTATGTGGATGCTGTTTCAGTGGTAAGTCATCACGTTTCTCCTTCGAGAGGCAGATAGGAGTTGTATTTTGGCTAATGCGCTGGTGTTGTTGAGCTCAGGTTGCAGGGGTGGGTTCTACCTGTACAAATTACGCTGTGAATGGCACGGCAAGGATTGAAATTCACGGCATTCACCAGAGTACCTCCTATCTCAGTACAATGGCTGAGCTCAAAAGCATTCCAAGCCTTCCTGCCACCCACACGGTGTGCTCGAACACAGCGTCTCCTGCGTGGGGTAGGTAGAGAAGCACTGACTTAGGGACGCAGTCTGCAGCATGCAGCTTGGGCTTACTTCAAGAGACGGTGTATGGGCACCTCCAGGACATTACATTTCAGAAGATGCTCTCAATTCTGTATCATTAAAACTTTCGAACTTGTGTGTTTTGGAAAGTTACAGCCTAATGAATGTCTCCTTGAACGGAAAGCAGCTGTTGCAAGTGCCGTTGGAAATAGCCCCTAAGTGCCAGCTACGGCGATCCTTTGATGTGCCATGAGGTCAATGCTCTCTTTTCTGCAACCTTGTTGTCCTGTTTGACCAGACAGTACCTGGTGCCTCACGGAGACTAGGGTATGGCTTCAGCTGTGCAGCCAGTTGCATGCTTCCCTTTGCCTGAGGTGTGGAAGTCCTTGCAGTGAGCAGTACCTGTTGTACTGTTCAGAGGAACGTTGTCTCCTCTGGCACAGAGGCTTGGCAGCATCTCACGGTCCCATACAGCTGAGATGCTCTGTCAGCTGAGGACTCAGGGGTCCGTTTCCTCTCTGCAAGGAGTACTGCCTGTCTGTTCTACAACCCCTAAGAGTTTCCTTTTCCAAAGCTCATTTGTGGATGGAGAGCTGCTGAACTCAATGTTCCTTTAAGAAACACTTATTCCAGCTGGAATAACAAGTATTTATCTACTTGGGATGTTCTGGAGTGGTTTCCTGGGTAAATCAGGCATTTTCATGGTAAACTTCCAACCTCAGCAAAAACTGCTCTGTTTGGGTAAGCTACCTCTGGGAATGTTAAATGATTCCAGATTGTTCCCTCAAAAGATACTGTGATGCTGCAACAAACCGGAGTAGCTCCAGACGGGGCGTGCTTGGGAGAGGCCACAGTTTCTTGTAAGGAAACAGCCTCTTATAGCTGTTGATATCTGCTGTGTTTGAATTATGATTTCCTTTTAGTCCAATAAAGAAAACAAAATATTCTAGACAGCCATCAGATTGCTTAATATTGTGGGCCTGGCGAGAAGCCTACAACGCAATACGTCTGCTGTGTTGTCCCCTGTCTGTCAGTGTCGGTGGCTGGTCTGTCGCAGAGGAGCACGGTGGGGATTTCTCCTCTGGCAGCATTGCCTTTCCCTTCCCAGCACACAATAATCGAGTCCTCCTTTCTGCTCCTTTGTGGAACTCAGGACAAGTGTCCCCTGCCAGTATGATTGATGGCACGGGTGTGCTCCTTTCAGAATATTAATGGTGTCTTCCCTGAAGGCTTAATTTTATTTGAAGTACCTGCCATGCTGCCTCCTAGTCTTGCTCTCCAGTGTTTCATTCATTAGCTGGGCTGTGTTAGCTCAGTTGTCTGATGGCTTATCAAGAATGCTGCGTTGTTCTTATCGTGCTAGTATGCTATGAGTGCTCACTCTGCTTCCTCTGACAAATTTAGTCACATGTGATTGATCACTAGCAGCCATGTAGTATGTGTGTAGTGCACCCTCCTCTGGGATGGAGATCCCTCGACCTTTATCCTGTCAAAAGAATAAATTGCTGAGCACCAGTGTCTTACAGGGTTCCTGTAGCAGATCCATTCTCTGATGAAATCTGTACTGGTGCTTTTGTGTAATTCTTTGCAGTGTGCAATGATTTTAGATTGAATCCATGTCTCCAGTCAACTTCAAAAGAAGTTATTTCCAAAAAGAGACAGAGGTGAGAAACGCTGCCTTTTATAGCATGCCAGGTGAGCATCTGGGCAAAGCCATTTCCTGAACACTTTGTGTTCTTATCTGGTCTAAGATTTCAGTGTCCCAGCTGGTGAGGAAGCTGTTCTTCTGTTTTGTTTTTGACTACATCAAAGCCTGTGGATACTGTTTGGGGAAACAAGAAGTGAGAGTGTCTTATTGAGTGTGGGATGTGGCAGCAGGAACCTCTCTGCCTCCTGGGAAACAGGCAGCTTAAGTGATCTTGCTCTTGTAGTTAGAAGCCTCTTTGATAAATGAGGTTTTGTTTGGATCCTTCAATACACTCATAGCAGTGGAGCCGAAGGAGAGATGCAGCATTTCAGGTACATTAACACATTGCAGCTGTGCTCTCAGAGGCCAGACCCTGCTCTGCCCTGTCACTCAGCCTCTGTGCACACAGCCCAGAATCACACTGGCTTCTTCTGCAAGCCTGTTGCAATGCCATCTCCTTTATAATTTACTGCCCACTGTCATCTCTTCCGCTCTGTTTCACCTGTTTCATGTGGCTTAACCAAGTGATGGATTCTGTTTAATAGATAAAAACTTCCATTGTATTTGAGCTGATATTCTGGCTTTTATAGGTTCTCCTTGTTTTCCTATCCAGGCTAAGTTTTACAATTCCATTGTAAATCCTTATCGTGCTTCTTATTCCTCAGTGCAAGTGTATCTTAAGTAGCAAAAGATCCACAGCTGGTGCATGTGGGACCATCTCCTGGACAAAAGATGTCCAGGTTCCCTGCCCAGGGAATGTGTATTTTTAACTGTTTTTCTGTGCATATGACAACTAAATTCTCATCAGTACGGGCAGTTTGGGATGATGGCAGAACTCCTATCTTTGGATCCATTTTCCAAAACTGAAAACACTAACAATGACCTGTTGTGCTGTTACAGTGGTGGCAGGGTTATAATCAGGGTAACCCCCTTGGAAAGGGTGCTGCTACTCTTCCTATGTTTTAATACCTTTTTCTCTACCAGGGAGAAGGTCATATTTATCCAGAGCCTCTTACTGATTTCTGGGGGTTGGACTCAATGATTTCTGGAGGTCCCTTCCAACCCCTAACACTGTGAATCCTGTGATTCTTCTGCTGTCTGATTTTCAATAACAGTTCAAGTAGAGTCTCTGAACCCCTATTAATGAGATCAGGGTTTTTTAAGATTTACATTATTTATATATTTTTAGAAGAGTCCCTTGTATTTGTTCTGCATTTTTGCCTGTGTTGCTTCACTATCTAATAGTAGTCCATTTGTATTCTTCCTTATCAATACATCCACTTTCTCTTCGTTGCTTCTTTCCCTCAAAAGCCTTCACATGCCTGCTGATAATTTTATCTCTGTTCTCACATTGTTTCCTTGCTTCTCTCTTGCCTTGCACACCTGTAATTTTGTAATCTTTACTTCTGAATCTTACTTTTTCTGTTTTCAAAGTAGTTTGCTTTTTTTTCACAGAATTTAGACACTATTGCATGTGAAGCTACAACAGCCACATCTTGTTCTTGTAAGGCTTATATTTTTCAGCTGGACCACGTTCTTGATGTGCTTGCATTGTTTTTTTAATGGCTTTTAGATTTTTTTTTCATGGTTAATGAATACCAGCTCTTTTGGGTTAGGCTTTCTGAATTTTCTTGCACATGCGTCCCAGAAATACAGTTTCATAAGTTGACATTTCTTTCAGTCCTCTCATACCGTATGCTGGAGGCTGCTTGCTCCAAGTAGTCCTTCCTTTCTTGTGTGCTCCTTTGTCAGATTCAGGATGTGCATTTGGATTTCACAGCAGACTGTGTGTATGAATAATTCACTCATTTTTTTTCCTTGATGTTTGCAGGTCCCTTGACTTTTCAAGCTTTTTCTCTGCCTATCTCTGTTCCTTAATCTCTAGTCGGGCAAAAGGACAACATTCTCATTACTCTGCATTTACACTTTGTTCATCTCACCTGTATATTGATGAAATATTCATACTTATTTGGGCATAACATTATCTGTTGCAGTACCAATTTGCAGAATCGTGGAGAAGTCACCCTTATTTCAGGGACCTGCTTCACCCACAAGGGTCTGAGCAGAGAGCTGCATTGTACAGGCTCTGGTTATTAACAGCTTGTGTTGCAAGTGGATGAAAAGCCTACGTAAAAATTTAGCAGTTCTGGTGAGAATCATTCTCTTGAGTGAAGAATCTTAACTGTGCAACTCTTCAGAATTGAACTTTTTTTTTTTTAATGAAAAATTTTTTTTCTTACTGTTATGAAGAAGCCTCAAAAATGGATGCTGGTTTGACACTGCCCCTTCCACAGGCCTGTATCACTGCTATTGCATCACTTCAGTCCCTCTCCTGTGCTCTCTTCCCAGATGTATCTTGCCATGGGCCTGCAGGTAGTCAGATTGAAGGTGCTTGCCAGCTCAAGGTAACAGCAAAGGAAACAGGTGGGATGTTTGGTGGGTTTGCTACTTCAGAAGTAGCAAATTAGTAGGGAAATTGTTAGGCTATGCATTGCAGAAGCTGCTGTATGGCACACAACCCCTTTTTGTCAGCGTGCGTGGAGATCTCCACCAGGACAGTCTGGATGATGGAGGATGCCATGTGTTTTGTATCATAGAATCATAGAATCATTAAGGTTGGAAAAGGCCTCTAAGGTCATCAAGTCCACCAGTTAACCCAACACTGCCGTGTTCATTAAACCATGTCCCGAAGTACCATGTCTGCATGGTTTTTTGACACCTCCAGGGATGGTGACTCCACCACCTCCCTGGGCAGCCTGTTCCAAGGCCTTACCACTCTTTCAGGAAATAAACTCTTCCTAACATCCAATCTAAACCTCCCCTGGATCAACTTAAGCCCATTTCCCCTCATCCTCTCTCTAGTTACTTGGGAGAAGAGACCAATCCCCACCTCACTACATCTCCTTTCAGGTAGCTGTAGAGTGTAATAAGGTCTCCCCTCAGCCTCCTCCAAACTAAACAATCCCAGTTGGTCCTCATAAGACATGTTCACATGTTGCAGGGAATCACTGTAGGAGGGTTTGCTTGACAGGTGTCTCTTGGCACTTGGACAAATGCCTGCATCAGAGAACTGAAGAGTTGGTGTGGATCAGTGAACTAACCCTGACCTGGTTTCACTGCTTTTCCCAGCTTGGCTGAATTGGCACGTTTCCAGTGGTGTACCCCAGCAGGTCCTGCTGGGTGTTGGGTTTTAGGGTGTAGCCTGTCCTCCATCCCCACTGGCACTTTCAACTCGACCAGAAGGCACGTGTCACTCTGTCTGAAGCACTTACTCTTTTCCTCCTGTAGACAAAGCTGCAAGTGGTGTTTTTGTAATCAGTCACTGCTTTGTGGTGGTTAATTCATTAACACATTTTATTTTGGCCTGGAGACACGGTGAGGGACCTGTTTAGCAGCAGGTATTGTGGCAGGCTGCTGGTGCTGTGGCTCCACAGAGGTGTGAGGGGTTGGAACCTTGCCACGCCATTGAGCGCCGCTCTCAGCTAGGCTGGAAGTGAAGCATCTTCTGTTAAAGCAGCTTAGGATTTGGAGACAACTGGTGCAGCAGTTCTGCCGTGTACGTAGACAGAAAAGTTCAAAATATGTTATGCTTGTGGAAAAAGTTCTGCAACATGAGTCATACTAATTATGATGCCTCATTTCAGCATGGCTAAAATGAGAGAAGATCAATGTCCTGCTGCAGACTTCCACTTTTTTCTGTCTGCCTTGAAGTTGCTCTTGGGCAGACCCCAAGTGAACAGCTGGAAGTTCAAACATGGTGATCGATGACCAGTTCAAAATGTGATGTTTCCCAAGTAATGTACCCTTTCTATTGCCTACAAAAAATAAGTCTTAAAAGTTTGCTGCAGCATGTAGCCTTACCACTGACTTGTGGATTGTTTCTGATGTTTCCAGGGAGGCTGTTGTGCAGCAGCAATGAATTTGGTCACATGTCTTTTGTTAAACAAGACACTTGTTTGAAAGTAGAGCAGAAAGTTGACCTTGTGGTTTGGACGCTGGAGTGAGACTTAGGTTTAGATCCAGGATCTGAAGCTGCTTGCTCTTCTTCTAGTTCAGATAACCCTTTCCTTGTCTGAAGCCATCGCTATGACTTGTGTCCCTGTTCTCTCCACTTTGTTCCCAGCTGCCTGTTGCCATGCTGCAGTGTTCATGTTTCCTTGTGAGTGCTGGGGTTTCTGTGAGGGTGTATGGTAAAGCAGAAATGATCTTGAGGCATGGCAAGGTTGCTCCTGAAGCCAACGTCCTGCACCACGGTGCTAGTACTCACACAGGAGGAATTTTGCCCTTTTTAGGAAAAACAGAACCTTACAAGACTGTTCGTTCTATACGCTGGTGTATTTCCCTGAGCTGGAAAGACAAGGTGAAGTTATGGCTGGGGATTCTTCCTGGCTTTCACAGACTGGAGGGCTGGGCTAGGAAGCCTGAGGGTGCTCAGCAAGACACAACTGGAGAGAGACCATCTGAGAGCCAGATCACCAGCAGAGTTTTCCTTGCTGTCTAATCTGGATGTTGCCAGCTGGCTCAGAGGCCCATGGGAACTGGTGGAGTCTGGAGAAAGGTTTCAGAAGCACTATGTGGAAATCAGTTAGGATTTGTTTGACTTTCTGCTGAGATTTTAAGGGCTCTTTGTTCTGAGAAAAGACATTGCTCCTGGTAGGGGCAATTAATATCTGCATAGGTTGCAGTGAAGCATGAGAGAGGCTAATGGCTGTGTGGCTGGGTAGCATGCTGTGCATGCTGGGACAGGCTGTCTGGGCATATCCTAATGCTTCCTCAGGAGATACTTCTTGACAATGTGCTTATTATCTGGAAATCAGCTTCTGTGACAGGAGGCGCCAGGAGGCCACGGCCAAGTCTCGTGTCCTGTTGTGGTAGATGCTGCATGATGTGCTATAATGAAACATTGCTATTCTTTGGGGGTTCTACTCCATGCTTTGGACAGACAGCAGAGAGGAGGAAGCAGAGGGGAGGTGATTCATCCAACAGTTAAAAAATGTTAGGATTAAACAGTTAAAAAGTACGGTGGATTAAGTCTGGTCTCTCTGTGTGGAACCAGATCATGACTCTAAATTGCTCACTTCTTTTCACTTCTGTGAAAGCAGGGAAGTCTTAGACTGGGGGACATGGTTGTATCACTGCAACTCTCTCAAGCATGTGATGGGGCAGCAGTTGTTTGGTATGGTTTGTCCTTAATTATTTTTTTTTCCCTCCCCTCCCAAACATTTGAGTATTGCAAATACACAGCAAATGAGTTCTAGCCTCACACAGGAAACTGCTAAGAAAATACACAGTGTCTGTCCAGCTCTCAACTTCTCATCTATTTGCCCAGTTTTGTCTTGGCTTGTCAAGGGCAACTGTGTCAAAGAACCATGTCTCATAGAAATCAGTGGTTGGAAGGAGGTTGTAGGTCTTATTAGATCCCCTGTGATGGAGAACTTGGCTCTCTTCCAACACCCTGTTTGCAGGCTGATAGGCCTGGGCATGTTGCAGAGATAACTCTCAACCATCCTCAAGGTTTGCTGTCTGCTTCCAGTGGGGTGGCACTGAGAGTCTGGAGGGGAAAAGAAGAGACAGCTTGAAAGGAACTTTTTGGTACAGCAAGGTGCACTTGCTCCCTACATACATAGGTAAATGTGCCTTTAAACCAGTGAGGTGAGAAGTGTCAGTCATGAGTAGGAGGCAGATTAACAACCCTAAACACCTCTCTTAAGCAACTGGAAGAGGAAAGGTTTAACAGCCACCCCCACACTTCATAACTTCTGCCTACTCACAGCTTATGCAGAGGAGAGGGAAATCTCTTAACCTTATTATTGTGTGTGACTACAGTAAGCAATCCAGTTACTGTCAGCCTTTAATCCTGACACTGTTGGACCCCAATTAGAACAGTGAAGTCTTGGTTGCATACCCTTGCAGGAGGGGATGTGGTGTCTGTGAAGGAAATCACCAAACCTCTCTGTGCCTTGACCATTACCTGAAGAAATTGTGGTGAACTTCACACGGACCACTTGGAGTTTGTCCAAGAAGTGTGAGAACAATTAGCCCCAAAATTTGAGTGCTGTCTGTCTGTCCAGGTGGGGACTGACTGCCTGACTGCCACCGAGTTCCCCAGCCTCTCTTATTAAGTGACCTGGACACTTCCTTCATACATCTAAGTGCCTTTAGGGGGAAGTTTGAAGCTTTTAGCAGATGCTGATAGTTCCTTCCTCTTGAGAAGAGGAATCTTGAAAAGCATGTTCCAAAGACCACTTCTACCACTGTGGCCATGGTTATTTCTCCTCTGGGGAGCTGGCAGAGCTGTGGGGTACGATAGGAACTGGGCCATAGACTGTGGTAGCTTGTGCCTGTGCCAGGGGAATGATGTTCTTTGGGCGAGGTGCAGACAAGAAAACTGGTTGATGGTGGGATAGCCTAAGTGGTCAGTGCCCCAGCTAAACACTGCTGGGAACAGAGGGCAGGGCAGCTAGTTCTTGGCCTTCAGAAGATCTTATCTTTTCTTCTGAAAAATGGTGAGGCACTTGTGTTGTGTCCAGTCCTGACAGTAGTGGCAAACACTCCTGTTGACATGAATATGAATAGGTTTCAGGTCCCGAGTGACAAAGGTTTAATAACTCTGCTTAATTACAATCTATTTTTTTCTAATACTCTGAGAGTAAATGACTTTTCAAGGAGAGCTGGCTGTGAGGTGTACAGGATGTTGGAACTCTCTTTGAAAAGAAGGCAAAACTAAGTAGATCAAGGTTTAAAATCCAGGGTAGCTTTGTGTGGGAGAAGGGTCTCTCACAGCCTCTGCCCAGCTGAAGACAGTTACAGAGAGCATCTTCCTTGTGGTACCCAGCAGCCCAGCCCCCTGAAAGAGGTTATGAAGAGGAAGTGTAGAGCTGTGCATCGTTTTGCCAGCACTAGTTATATTTGATTGTATAAGTAAGGCATATGAGGTTTTGGAATCCGATTCCAGTTGTCCAGAACAAACATTTGCTGCTGACAGCCTTTTAGAAGGATCTCTGAGTTGTCAACAGTGCAGGTGAATTAGTATCTGTTATGGTTTCTCTGTGTAAGCAGTAGGAGAGAGAGCAAGATGAGGGAATTTCTCAGAAACAGCAGCAGGTAGAACAACAAATGCTAAAAAAGAGAATCTTCTTTTTTAAAAAAAAAAAAAAGAAAGAAAGAAAGAAAAAAAGAAGATAGTTTGGTAAACAGCACTGTAGAAAAGCAATAAATCCATTTAAAGCTAACAAGTTCCTAGCTGGTACTGGCCACGTCTCCAGAGCAGGTGTGAGGAGAGGGGGCAGAAGTGGAGGAGAGTTTGTGTTCTTCTGTCCTTCTGAACCTGAAGCTGTTTGGCAGCTATATCCCCGAGGCACAGCAGGAACACAAGCCTGTGGTTAGGACCTGTTTGGCTCCCACAGTTCTCAAGCTTTTCTCTGTTTCCTACAACACGCAGGTTAAATAAAGAACAGTGAGGTTGGGTGAGAGCCAGCTATACTTTGCACTTCCTAATTTTCTTTCTTTTTACATTTTCAGGTTTGCCACTACCTTGAGATTTCCCATCTTTCAGCTACCGTACAAATATTTTGAAGGATGAAGCCTTCATGTTTAGGATTAGATAACAGCAGTGTTGAGAGGAGTCTGTTGGATGCCTAGTGACCTTGTTGTGCCTGGACAGCCTGCAGTGTTTGGGAGGAAAAGCAGCTCCTGAACAAACTGTTCACTGAGCAGGTCTGCTAATGACAGATGGTGCAGGGTGGCAACTGCTGGTGACCTGGTAGTAGAATGACCAGGCCAGTGAACAGGGTAGCGGCCAGATTTTCAGGCTTGGGAATTTACAAGAGCTTGTGCTATGACAGATTCAAAAGAACTTTTCAGTGTTGCACTTAAAGTTGTGAATGTGCAGCCATTGCCAATCTTAAATCTCCTGACTTTGTGACATGCTGCCTTAAGATTTACAGTCTGGAAAACAGGGATTTATTGCTTGTGCTGAGTTTCATCACACTCTCACTAAAGTTAAATTGTCTCAATGAAGGACAAACTTAGAACAAGTTCACCTCAGCTGAAGGATTCCTTTCCTCTGACTTGCACCTGCTGTGCTTTAGGGACTGAACCTCCTAAGTTTTCTTACAGTGTGTATGCAGGTCCACAGCAAGTAGCACCTAAATATGATTTTTTTTTTTCTTCCTTCTGTAATGGAAGGCCTTGAGACATTAGGGACTGGGGAAAAATCTTGCTGTTCCCCGTGGACACACCTGAGAACAAAAGTGTTTTTACTGTTGCCTGGGACCCACAGGGATGTTTCTTTCTTGACCATTTTTCCTTAAAGCTTTGTGATTCTTAAGGCAGGCTTCTGTTTCTTTTTACTTTGCCTGCTGAGGTTATGCTTTTGGGAAGTGTCATCCTCTGAATATTAAGTCTAGCAGCTTTCCTTTCCTTAAGAGTAAAGATCTGATTTTGAAGGTGGGTGTGGATTTTGCTCTGAAGGAAGGTATCTAATAAAATAAGGAATTTTCCATCAGGACAAGCTGTGTGTTTCTTGGTGGCTGCAGGTTCTAGATGAAGTGGGTGAGATGCTCCTAAAGCATGTGTTTTATTATCAGGTCTGTCTCTATGCTGTGAATTACTGGGCTACATTCAGTTACAGAAGTGGATGTAAAATCCTGCTCCTGACTCCAGACAGCTCCTGTGGCCACAGCTCCAGAGTGTAACAAACATGCTGAGTGTTGGGTTGTTCTTCAGGCACCTACTTAACTGCAGGTCTTAGAAAGCTGAGCTATGAAGTGTATGCTTGAGTTTTTCCCCTGTCCTTTGGGATATATTTCAATCTGTTTCTCAATGGCTGTTCACAGACTTCCAGTCTCATGGTGCCTTGCTAAATCACCTGTAGTGAGAGTAGTTTAGTAACACATGAGCATTACAGCAAGCATAAGGTGGTATGACTAGAGAGTGCTGTCCTCTGGGAGTGCAGATGGAAAAACCTGGCTGAAAGTGGTGCTTGGGGTGGCCGGCTCATATGAATTTGTGTGTAAATCCAGCTGTAACTCCCACCAGCTGACATCTCTAGCAGAGGATAAGCTGGTAGGAGTTATTTTCTCTCTTCTGAGTTAGTTTTCTCACCAGCCTAAAGGAGAATGGATAACTTGGCAAGGATGCTGAGAAGCTGCTCCTTCACAGAAGATCGTTGCCTGGTGGGACTCCCTAGGGCTAGCAGCAGCTCTGCTGGAAGGCAAAAAGAGGGGTTGATGAAAATCCACTCTGAAACTTGGCTGCTCAAAGGATACCATGGTTTTGATTTGTTCACCCATGGTAGCTGACTTGCATCTTCTCTTGTATGGACTTGGGTGGGACTAGTCAGCATGGTTTTGGCAGAGAGGAGACAATCTGCCTGCTTTCTAGTCTTTTCTAAGGAAGTTTGTCACTCAGTGAGGGGACAAGTGCCAACTTTCGAGGCTGTGGTGCTGCTGCTAAGGATGAACACTCCTTGGCTTTACTCCTTCCTGCCAAGAAACCTCCTATGCCAGTGCACCTGAAACCCTGCCCTCTCTTCTCTTTTCCAGAAGTGATGGGAAGGGGCATGCAAACTATCTGTGAAGTATACACTCATCTCCCATTGGTTGCTCTGCTTTTAGACAAAGCAGGGAGCTTAGAAAATAAAAAAAAAATCAAGCTTTTCTCTAGCAGAGTCCCACCATTTCCTCTCAGTTGGTTCTCCCTGGGCATATGGAGAAAAGAAGAGCTTTCTGCAGCCCTTCTGGAAGTTGCCTGAAGTTGACCATGGTGCAAATCAAATCCTACAGCTGCTCTGATGCCCTTTGTAGGGTTGTTGGTTCACATGCTTCAAGTGTTAGGGCAGTGTGTTAAGATACAAGAGACATGTACAGTTCAAATATCTTAGAATCATAGAATGTCCTGAGTTGGAAAGGATCCATGAGGATCAACTCCTGACTCCATACAGGGCAACCTAAAAGTCTTGCACTTTAACTGGACATGGGTGCTTCCAAACCTTGCAGCATGTAATGGGGCAATGCAGCATTAAGTCTCTGGGTTCAGGTAACACAGTGGTGGGGCCCATGCCAGGGAGAAGGAGGTAGGGAATGGTAAAGCCCACCAGATGACCAACAAGAGGAGCACTTGGCATGAGAAGTGGCTGTGGGCAGCTTGTGCAGACACTTGTGTGCAGTTAAGCTCTGCTATCTGCTTGAGATGCAGCAGAACAGAGAGGTCGTGGTGTGTGGCAGTCTGGGTGCTTGCCATTGTGCCCCACTGCGAGGCTGTGAGGATGGGTGGTGGTAATTGTCCCCATTTCTAAAGAACATCTTGTAGTTCCCTGGCTATATGTTGGAGACTTGCAGGCCAGGAGTATATGATGGGGGACATGAGCTTTCTCCTGCTGATAAGTACTTGGTTTTGGGAAAGGAAACGATTTCTAGGGAATAACTTGAGGAGCCGTCTCTGGATCCAGGCAGAGCTGTTCAGGATGGGAATTGGAGCTCTTCAAAGAGCTGTAACTTTCCTTGGAAATGTAAAGATTTTAGTGCCGTTTAGTACAACAATGACTTTGAAGTTGTTGAGTTTCAGCTTTGTGGACGTTAAATCCAACTCCTGTGAGTGAACATCAGACGCTGTGTGGCTGGAGGAGTTGCTCCTAGAATCAGGCTGCTTCTTTGTCTGCCTCTTGGAAGGAGTTGCATCCACTATCTGATGGGGAGGCACTTTTTCAGCCATTTAGCCTTTTATTCTCTTGACATAACTCACAAAAAGGGCCACAAAATTCAGAGGTTTATTTTGTTACTCAGCGTTAAATGAAGGACCATTTTTTTGTGTGTTTTTGGTGTGTTGCCATTTTCTGTTTGCCTGACCAAATAAGGTGTTTGTAGATGCTCTACAGGAGGTCAGGCCATATAGACCTTTAAAACGAATGGCCCTCTTCATCTTAAAAAATATGGGAAAAAAACCCAGTGGGAAATCTTACATGCTGAGCCTTTGTAAGCACATTAGATCCTGACAGTGAATGGTTGCCTTAATAAGTATCTTCTCAAATACCAGCTTGGTTTTTTTAATTCCCAAAGAGTATGTGTTGTTTGGCATCTTCAATCTTCTGCAGTGGGAGTGGCTGGGATGTGACCCAAAGCTGTTGCCTGAACTCTGATCACAGCACAGCCAGCCTTGTCCATGGAAAGCTGCGTAGCAAGTGGCAAGACTCAGCACGAGACAAAGTAGATGAAATGAAAGGACTCAAATAAAGCAAATATTACTGTCTCGATGCAGCTCTGTTAGCACTGAGGGGCAGAAAGATGAGAGGCACCCCAAAGTGGCCGATTGCAGTTGTCTCACCCTAACTGGAAGCCTGAGTTGCAGGCCTTTGTGCTGGGTGATATGTGTAGCTGCCATTTGAAGCGCTTCCTGTGGGTGACTCACACACCAAGCTGCTTCAAAAGAAGATAGGAAAGCTTTGTTCCTTTTTCAGGCCAAATTCCAAACCCACTGTACCTACACTTGGCATGACACCTTGGCTGGCATGAATTGGCAGTCCTGGCCTTGCAGCCTGGGACTCACACCACTTCTCTGGCTCTAGTTCCAGTGCATGCCTCACTATGTGGCAGGCCATCAGAATGCTGGCTGAAAGGAAACAACTCATTATTTTTTAGGTCTGTTCTTTGCTGGTTTAGCAGGTTGAGTCAGTTCATCGTGCACACAAACACACCGTGGTAGTGGGGAATCACAGGGAGTGGAGAACAAGGCATTGACTTCTGGTGGTGATGGCTGCTGGCTTGGTTCACCAGCTTCTCTGCCTGTACCTACTGAAAGGGATGTTGGTGTTCCCAGAGAATTCAGGTGGAACTTGATTTTTGCAAACATACATCTCTTACAAGGGCCTGAAAATGAGCCTGGAAATGAACCCTCTGGATCCCTGGGCGTAGCAGAAGCTGGCTGTGAGCAGTAACATGTTATCTCAGGTAGCCTATGCTAGATGCTGCCTGTTGCGTGCTCTCTAATGAGCACAGCCTGCAGCATGAGGCCCACAAAATGAAGCCGTGCTGTTTTGTCTGGACCCTCCTTTTTACTTCTTCACAAATGTCTTTTCATTCCTTTGGCCAATGTGGATAAGTAGTCCTCTTTGCATTTTGTTTTGGGCACAGTTCACGGTGGAGGATAACCGGGTAATGTGTTTCTCACTGAGCACCAGTTCTAACGGGCACATTATCAAGCATCCTCTTCCTCGACACCTTCTCCAGGTGACTTCTTGAAGAAAATTCTCTGCAGAGATGGCAATATGTCTCTGACTGGAAGAAAGTCTCTTCCAAACGCGCTGAAGCGTAGTGGGGTTGCTCTGAAGCACGGGGATTCCCAAGGGGATTGCAGCAGTGTGCTCATGTGTAAGAACATCCTTTCTCATTATGTTTGAAGCTGTTACAGAAGGTCCTGCACACACAAGTGTGTTAAGCCAAAGTGCCATGGTGTATCTGGGGCTGCAATCAAACACCTTTTGGCAAGTGGATGGCAGGCATATTCACAGGGCATTGAAATCTTATGCTAGAGACAGTTGAATCAGGAGTGCAGCTCTCACTCAGAGGTGTTTGCTGGACAGATTATCAGTAGTGCTCAGGTACCAGTTTTATCAACAGCTGTGCAAAATCAAGAAAAACAATGCCAGAAACAGCTAAAAAGTAACCACCACAGCTCTTTGTTCTATGACAGAAATCTTTCCTTTAAGCCTTTCTTTTTCCAGTGGGAAATCAGCTTTGGGTCTGAAACCTAGTGCTTCAGCATCTGTGAGCACCTCTTCTTTTTGTGGGATGCTGAAATGAAACCAGCTGGTGGGAGACTCTCTCAACCTGCCTTCTGAGGTCTATGCAGTATTACTCTGGAGAGACGGGGTGCTGGGCTGTACACAGGGTGTGCACACAGCTTGTCCATGGAGAGCCAGGGGCAGGTACCCTGTGCTTTATTTGGCTACCAAACCTGGTACCTTCTGGATTTTTTTCTTTGTATTTCATAGCTGTTCACATTACTGGGTTAGGTACCTTTAGTTACAAGAAGAGTTAAGGCATATATCTTATGTTTCATCTTTCAAAGAAATGTGTTCATGTCTGGGGTTTGCTATGTTTTACAGATGTTCAATTGCAGAGGTTTTTTCCATCCCTTGCCATTGTCAAAAGTGAGTCTGGACTTGCTGTCAAATTGGTACCTTGCAGAGGGAGGCAAAAGCAGCACTGACAGAAATGCAAATGGTGGATGAGTCTCACGCTTCAGGTTATCTCTAGAGGTGCGGAGTAATTTGTACTTCCTATGTGGCAGTTCCAAGCAGTCAGAGGGGCTGACAGGAGCAATTGCATTCAGCCTGCTAACCCTTGCTCATGCTGAGCCAGAGGGATTCAGTGTTGTCTGAGTGAGGCTTAAACCAGGTGTTTAATATTGGGTACTGAAGTTTGAGCTTTGAGAGATGGTGTAAACAAGAAGGAAGGTAAAATGTCCAGTTTTAATTCTGGGACTTTGGAAAATGCTGGAAGACTGCTGTGCTCTGAATCATTGTCAGCCATTATAAAGTGGATCTGAGGACTACTCACTCCAGGAGGTCTAAGTTCTATGTTGCCTGTTGTGCCAAAGCAGCTGGGGCTACATTTTAGCAGAGAACAAGCTGTGTTGCACACAACATGCATGCTGCTCTGAAAACCAATGTATGTAGACTTCTAAGATGTCCAGTGTGTGGTTCTATCAACTGGAAAAGCCTGGGGATTAAGTCATGGGTCTACCATAAGGTACCTTCACTGCCTGGCTTTGCTGGATGCTGAGCCTGCACCAGATGTCTCAGCTGCTCTGGTATCCCTTGGAGATCTTCCATTCATAAGATAGAGCTGGGTTGATCTTACTTAAGCTTGCAATCCTATTGCCAGAAAGCAGGATAACTGGCTGTCATCCAGGTGCTAGAAGGTCTTTGCTGTCTGAATTTTCTGAGTGTGGTGGTCTCTGGTGACATGGATTTGCAGAGTTACTGTGACAACCGGCGTAGGTTCCCTCAAGCCCTAGCCTGGTTTCTGGCTTCCCAATTAGCATTGCTATTCATCCTGTTTGTGAGAGCAGATGTGGGGGTTGGATCTTGGGGCAATGTGCCTGCTGGACATGCAAAGCAACCTCTGAAGGGTTAGGGGCAGGGAGAACCACCTCCCAGAGAGCATGCAGAGCTGCTCACAGCTCACGGCAGGTTCATGTGCCTCTGTCCCTCCAGCGAGACCACTGCCTCTCTGCAAACTCCCTGCTGCCTTT
>NW_008609148.1:18126-61751 GCF_000691845.1 Merops nubicus
TGCTGCAGTTAAGGGGGTTTGTTGTTTCTTGGGCGTAATGCATTTAGAACAGAGTGAGTTAAGCCACAATTTAAATCAAGTTTTTTCAAAGTAATTTGTAAACTTGTGCTATTTTCATTTTAGGTGAATGAAGATTGGCAACTTAAGCAGAATTATGGGTCTTAAAACAGTGCTTGCTGCAAGGGAGCTTATTCCTCTGAAGTTTGTTTGAGTGGAGTGTAATTCAGACAGGGTGTTGAGCCCTTGAAGGCAGAATTGTTAAAGCTCCCAAGATAATTTAGGACCTGATGCTTTCTAGCTGAGATCCTCCCTGAAGCAGGCAGCCTGTGCAGAACCATCCCCTTCACTCCTGTGAGTTCAGTGTGCAGGACTGTTGGCCCCACATAGTCAAAACTTTTCTTCTGGAGCTCCAACGCCGCCTTATGAGGATGCTCACAAGGCCTCGGGTGGCTTTCTCTTTGAGCGTGACAATGCGAATCACCAGGGAGAAAATTAAACTTCCCATTTTATGTGCATGTTTTCTAACAGATAAGAAGTTGATTAATTAAATGTTAGACACAGCTGTAATAAAGGGAAATTGGGGGTTGGAGAGAAATAAAACTAGCTTTTTGTTTCTTTCAGATAGAATTTTAAACACATCATTATTATGCATTGTAGGGTATTATACGCGTATCTGGATTGAAATTTTCTCATCTTTTCTTCAGTATCTGACCACCCATCCCAGCATACTAGCCTTATTTTCATGTATTCTTTTGAGGTGCCCAGGACTACTGGGCACTTAATGTTCAGGGCAAGCTAAATATGCACTGTTCATGAGAACCTGTTCCAGTTTTTCTTTTTCAGTCCGACAGCTTCTGCGTTGCTGATTTCTTTATACTTGAACCAAGATTCATAAAAAGACCATAGTTTTCTCCCATTTCTGTGAATTTAACAGCAACTGTGGAGAAAAACCTAAGCTTAGTGAAATGTGGCTTTGAGTTCCATGAGAGCAAGAGTTGCTTGTATTTTGGGCTTTATATAGAGTTGAATGTACACTTGCTTCATCATCATAACAGTATGGATTTGGAGGTGCTGGACTGTGGACAGCAGAAGGATCAGCTCCTCTTGGTGGCTTAGGGAGCTGGGAACATTGACGTGTTTTGGACCTGACCATTTAGTTCCCATCACACCTCTCAGTGATGCGTGTCAGGGACTGGCAGATGAACTTGTGCATTGGCCTTGGCTCATGAGCTGTGTGTAACATCTGCTGGGATGCACAGGGCTCATTTGTCCTCTGTACCGAGCAGATGAAGGTGGTAGAGCCAAATGTGGTCGTAGACATTGCAGAGTCTTTCTGCAGCTTCTGAGGATTCAGTAGCCTCAACAGAATAGTGGCAGGTCGATCTTTGTCTAGGAGGAAGGTTCATCTCAGCATGCCTCCCCCCAGCTACCTCACTTGTGCCAGATCACCTCAACCCCTTGCATGTTTTGTGTGTGCTGTTAAGTGGTGCTTTCTTGTAATAGATAGATATTTTTTTGAGACTATATTGTTGCCAGATGACATGTGTGTCTGGTCATTTTGGTGGCTCGTGGTCGCTGCAGCAGTTGTTCCCTTTATACCATCCAAACCACACAGTTCACTTAAAGTAACATTAGACTTAGCTTTACACAGCCTTGGGCCTGGGGATATTCTGGCTGTTGTATGTGTGTGATAAAAATAACAGAGAAGCAAATATGTGATCTTGACTTGAATTCTTGTGGAGCTGTTGGTGACCTCAGAAACCACAGGAGTGTTGTGTTACTCAATTCCCAGATGGAGATGCCTTGTAATTCCTGCATGAAGTGTTCCAGCACGCTATAAACATGGAGCCTGGGTGCTGCAGAGGCCATACATGGATAGAGGAGTGTTTGTTGAATGGTAGCAGAAGTTGTGACCTTCCATCTGGGCACAAGGCTGTGCATGCTGGTGTCTGTACAGTGAACTCCCTGTGCAAAGGGAGTGTGTGGGGGGAGCTCCTGCACGTTCAAACTGGGTTTGCAGCCCACCTCCTGTCTCCTGGGTATGTCACAAACGTGCCCAAGTGGCCATTCCCAAACTTCTGTGAGAGTGATGACAAATGTAGCAGACCAAGGGGCAGAGGATGATGCTGGGGGCACAGAATTGCTGTTACTCGTTTCTGCTTTTGCTATTTCAGAGACCTCTTAACTATTTGTGTCACATCTCGTTGTGTTCTGCCTCTCACTTGCCAAGGCTGGTTGCCTTAGTCACTAGGGCTTTGGTAACTAGGACAACAAGATTGAGCAGGCAAAGGTAGAAATAATGGTAATAACTTTCTTAACTCTTTCTGAAATTGGCTTGTATGAAACACTATCAAGCATGTGGGTGACTTGTGTCAGCAATCTGTTCTTCCTTTCTGCCTGACATCCTACTGGCAGCACCACCTTAGCAGAGCTGTGTGCCGTGCCCTCCTGCAACTGGGAACAAGCCCATCAGGAACATGTGAATGTTGCTGACCACCTCCTTCCTGGAGCATGGCAGCCTGTGCTGGAGCTGGAGCAGAGTCTGAGGGGCACTTAAGGCAAGCCCTCAGGGGCCAGCACTTGTGTACCCACCAACCTGGTGGCGTATCCTGAGTGGGAGGTGTTGGGGCAGTGTGCCTCCTGGGATGGGGGGGGCTGGCTCACAGTGCTGGGAATAGCTGGGGGCCACCATAAAGTCAGTTTCTTCCACAGATATTGTCCTCTGCTGGAATAGTTATCTATTTGTTGGTTTGTTTGGTTACTGTCAAACTGAGTGTCTGGGAGACAGTAATTCTTGTATGGCCTGGCTCAGGGAGAGGGTCTCCTGTACTGCTGAGCCTTACCAGTGGCTCTCCTCAGAGAGGTCCCCATCCATGCAGGGGAGAAATTGGAGGATTTGTGCTAATGTGATGGGAGCAGCTTTGGCTTCCTGGTTGCCAGAGGAGTGCACATATGTAGTAGGGTAAAGGAAATATAGGTCAGAAGTGTCAGCAATAGCATAACTGAGCTATTTCTGTACTCGTCGGGGGTCCCGTGAGTGGCTGAACCTTCCCAAGATGTCTGTGCAGCCTCATGAGAAGCTTAAGTTAAGGATTTGAGTCTTAAACATAACTGTTCTGATGGGATCCCTTTGACAAACAGCACCTAGACTAGGGCTGCAAACATGCTTCTGAGGTGGATATAGTGTTCTAGTTTGGGCAAGTATCCCTGTAGCTAATTGTAAGAACAGTGACTCCTGATTTGGATGATGTGTTCTGTTGGTTGGTTGGTTGGTTGGTTTGTTGTTGTTGGGTTTGTTTTGTTTTTTTCTTTTTTTTTTTTTTAACATGTGCAATCTATTGCTTTTATTTCTCACTGCTCACCCTTTGGATGCAGACCTTGAAAGTCTTGTACAGACTCAAGAGCATGTTGAGACCTTTACAGTGCTCTTGAGCTTCAGGTGGTGCCTGGACTTGCCACCTCTGCTACAAAGGAAACAATGGCTGCATTTCACAGCTGCTGAAGAGTTTTTATTCCAGAGTAAAATATTAATTTCCAGACTGCAGCTGCATCAGGCTTCTTGGGCATGAGCATGCTGGTCTGATTGGTTCTGCCTGACCTCTTGGCTGAGCTGCAGCTAGATCTCAGATGTGAGTCTTGCGGTGCTTTGGATCTCCCTCCAACAGCTTTGTAAGTATCTGAAGATGTTTTGATTTCAGGCTGGCTGCAAGTACTTTGAGAGGACATTTGAAACAGGTCTTGGAAGTTCACCCCTTTCTGCTGAGCTCAGCTGGCTGTCTCCGCTCTGCCCATCTACCCTTTTTGCAAGAGCTCATTAATTGGCTGTGCATGTTGAGCGTGTACACAAGGGTCTACAGCAGATTACTCTGGTGAGTAGCAGCAGCAGTGGTCCATGGTAGGAGCTGCAAACACTCCTACAACAAAGACGTGATTGGGCAGTATCTCACAGGAATATAGCATTTTGTTGACTACAAATATTTGCAGTCATCTGTGTGAGGAGAATGTTTGCTGTAACCAAGCATGAGAGAGCTGTTGATTGTGCTGTGATTCAAGAGGTCTGGGGATAATCTTCCCTAGGGTCTGGCTTTCTTCTGTGACTTGTACTGAGGAGGGTATGCTTGTGGTTGAGCAGCTTGCTACTGACTGGTAATTTTAGGGAAGCCATGGATCCAAGAGCTGAGAAGTCTTTTAGAGCAGGTTCTCACTGGGACATCTTCTGGTCATTCTGACCCATTGTCTGATCTGTGAATCTGTCACTAAGATGACCTCCTAGGGTGAATCTGCAGGCTGTTCTTGCTCAGATACCTCATTAAGAAGCTGTTTACCAAAGGAGAACAGGCCAAGCAGTCGTGACTCAGCAGACGGGCAGTTAAATTTGTCCAAGAGCGTAAGTCAAAATATCATTTTTGGGGAGGAGCAGTGTCTTGCACTCTGCTCGGCTGCTCTGCTCACGTGGGGTTGCGCGTGGTGCCTCCTGCGTGGGCGAGGGACGCAGCTCCTACTGCAGGTACGGTGGAGGCAGCTGCTCGGTAGGAAGCTGGCAAGAAGACCTCTCTGCTCTCAGTTGCTGGGGGAGCAGCTCGAGGGCTCTGCTGTGTCAGCCTGTTGGCAGGGAGCAGTGCCCTGTGCCCCTCCACCCCATCTCATACTGCTGGGGTTGGAATGTGATGCCCGTAAGCGAGGCTGGTGGAGGCCAGCATGGCAGCATGTGTGTGACAGAGGGCACTGAGTGCCACAGCACTGGCACCTGGCTTTCTCCTGCTGTGGCCCTGTGCTGACCCAGCTGTCCTGCAAAGGGTGGTGTGCTGCAGCAGTCTCTTTGCACACCAGCAACTGAATGTGCCTGGGGGAACTCTGGAGGCATTCTTGGAGGAAGGAAGGAAGGAAGGAGAGGATGTCTGGTGTAGCTGTGTGTGTTCTGGGGAAGCTCTCTGCGGAACAGTCTCTGTGTTAGTGTTGCTTCCTCCCACATTTTCTGGGAGCTGTACAGGTTCAGTAGCATGTCTGACACTTCTCAGAGGCTGCCAAGCTCTGCTCTTTCTCTCCCTCTCTTTAGGGCTAAAGAAATGGGAGGCTTGAGACAAAGTAACTTCAGTTAATTCGGCATCAAGGCCCATGTTCCTTTGCCTGTCCCTTCCAATGTGATGGGCTTTTTCATAAGTTGTTTTCAGGGAAGGATTTTCCACCTGAGGATGAATAACCTTGAGAATCACTGTGAAAAATCAAGACTGGTTTGTTATACCATCTCATCCCTTGTTTGCAAGGCATGGTGGCTTTTCTATTTTTGTTCTGCTGGACAAGGTTGTACCGACAGCTCAGCCTCACACAGGGGTGTTGGACACTGCATGGGCACTGTCATACAACTGAAGCTGTGATGAGACTCATTTACTACAAAACTGCTCCAAAATGGAGGATTCTGTCATTTAAATACTTTTGTATTTCTGGATTTAGAAGATGAAGTATCTCTTGCAAAAGGAGTTGGGGTGTTTCGGTATAAGAAGAATGGACTTAAATAACCACCGTTAAGGAAGATTTGAACAAGAACATTAAAGAAGGCTGGATTAAAGGTACTCATGCAGCCTTGCTTTAGTTTGGCTGGTTTTGTAGCCATGACAGTTTGAATCAATGAACTTTAATGCAGTTTGGGACTGCAGAGTCTTCAACAAAATGGAAAAAAAATATTCTGTTAAGTATCTTGCTATGTGACATTATCTTGATATCTGCATGATCACTGCTTGGGTTAGGGTGGACCTAAGAACATGAATATGGCTGTACTGTTTTGGTCTAGAACTGCCTTAGCTCTGAGTCCTGGCTGTGGCTGAGAGGGTGTTTACAGAAAGAGAATAAACAGGACAAGCATGGCCTCCTGCCTCTGATGGTCAACAGCTTGGATGCTTCCTTGGCTGGAACCTTTCTTTGTAGTAGGTGGATGGGAAAAGCCTTTTACAGCTTGAAGTGGTGGCAGAAGAACCTAGGGGAAAAAATGAGGAAAAAAATTTATACGTATCACAGGACTAAATGCACAGGAGCAGTCTGGGCAGATGACAGTCTCTAATAGCTGAACTATTGAGTGCAATGTTTACCCTTTTGCTTCAGCGAGAGTCTTTCCTGGGAGACTGGAGTGGCTGCTGGGAAACCACAATTTTCCAAGGATTGAAGGGAGATTTGAGAAACTAGGAAGCATCAAGCACATTAGTAGAAGCTAAGAACACAGGTAGTGGAGCACATGGATAGATATGATCCATTGCTGACGGTGTGTAGGCCGTTTTGTAAAAAGACTTAACCTCTCACATGTTTTGGAATTGCTGAGGCATAAGAACTGTGAGAGCCAGTTGATATCCTGCATGGATTTCCAAAAGGCTTTCAGCAAGGTTTCTCAGAGGAGCTTCTTAAAAATCAAGGCTGCTGTGGAACAAAGGGGAAAGTGCTTACATGGATGAATAACAGTTTAAATAAATAGCAGGAATACATAGTCAGTTGTCATGGTGAAAGCTCACCCGTGGAGATGTGGAGGGATTTGCACTCAGGAACCTGTGCATTATAATCTTAAATAGAAATATTCCTTTTTGGAGAAGATTGCTATAGCAATTTTCAACTCCAGCCCAGGGAGCGTCTGCTGGGGGCCCATCTTTCACACACACTCATGTGTATTTACTCTCTGCAGAGCTGTAGCTGTCTGCATTTTTAGGGGGAGTTTGTGATGCAAAGCTGAAGGCTTCCATGTTAGCTTAGATTTGCATTTCAGGAATGCAATTTGAGCTGCCCAGGCTCAATCTAATTTTTATTTCTTGATTGAGCACGTTAAGAATCTAACATGTCCCTTCTTGGCAATATATTGGTTTGCAGCCCCTGAAACTTCCCAGAAACCAGCACAGGTATTTAAAGTAGGCATATTCCTTCATCCAGGTTCCTTGTGCAGTGTGGGATGATATTAGGCGTCTGTCCTTTCCTTGGGAAGAGCAACATCGATGCTGAATCCTGGGGAAATCATCAAGCATGGTTTAAGGAGTACATTCTGATCAGAGACTGACAGAGATTGTGTGAGGCCCTCTGGCAGCTGGAGACAAGTGATTTGCTTACTGTGGCAACAGGCTGAGCCAGCTGCAAGTTTTGATGAGCTCTATGTGTTTCTCTTTAATATTCATGTCATACAGAGTAGTGCAGTAGCAAGCATTTTATTCTATACTTGTGCTCGTGTTCCCAGTGTCTTGGTTGTTCAGGTGTGTTTATATACAAGCTCTGCTTGTGCAAAGATCCGGCCAGTTCCTAGACAGGCTTTGAGCATTTGAAGGACAGTCAACATCATAACATCTGCTAGAGGGCTCATGGAGATGGGAGAGGGAGTGCTGCTGGGCCTCTCCTTCTCCAGCCTCTGTGTATGGAGACATGCACGAACAGAATGTATTTATTGGTAGTAGTATTAGTATTTAATTATAATTTATTATTTCCATGGGGAAACAGATATCTGATCCCATACAGAACCCAGATTACATTAAGTGTTGCTAGCCCCTGTCTGTGCTGCAGTACACACAGATGTTCAAGTGGGCTTGCATGGGTAGCAGGGCTTGGGGGCTTCTGGTTCTCTCATGTTGTGGCTGTTCCTCCTGGGAAGTGCTAGCTGCTTACTCCCCCTGCTCTTGATGAGTTGCTTGCTGGCATGTGGAAGCTCATTGCAATTCAGGGCAAGTAGCTGAAACTTTTCTTTTGGAAAAGTAGGTCAGGGAAATCTGCCTGTCTGGAATGTCTGGAGGGAGAAAAGGGTGTTTGGTGAAGGCGATAAGAGCCCGACACAATCCACCTCTGTCTGGTTTTATTGAAGAGATTTCTGGTGTGAATGTAGCTCATAAAGGCTTCTATAAAAATGCCAGTTCCTGCTAGAGTGGCATCTAGCGACCTGAAGTGCAAGTCCAAAGTCATTTGTGTCTGACTTCTTTGCGGTCTTGGGCATCTCACTTTCCCTTTCTGCACCCTGGCTTCTCATCTGAAAGAGGAAGTGCTGGGGTGGTTGAGGAAGGATGACTGAATGACCAGCAGCTTTGCTAAGTTTTGCAGTGGGGTGGGAAGAGGAGGAGAACAGGCCAAGCTCTAGAGATCTGTTACAGTAGCCAAAATGAGGAGAGGAGTACATACAGCTGTGTTTTGGCTAGTTGCTTTCTATCTGGAGGGGAAGAGCCAAGGGGTGGTGTGTGTGTGAGGATTGCTCTTGCTTGTCTTCCACTACAGCAGTGGAAGGGAAATTTGGTCAGCCAAAGAAACACTGGGTCTGGTTCAGACCAGGCTCAATGGAAGCTGAATATTACTGTCCAGCTTCTGGCAACCTTGGCTTGAGTAACCCTTGATTTCTGCCCCTCATTCTCCCAACAGGAGTGTTTTGAGGCTACTCCAGATGGGTCTCTTTCCACTTACCTGGGAGGTCTTCAATGATGTGCAATTGTTGCTGCACACTCCTGTCAGATGAGTTCCCTGGTGAGAGGAACTTTTGCCCCTACACCCTGATCTGCCTTCCCTCAGCAACGGCCCATCCCAGGCCAGCCTGCAGCAGGAGTGGCTTGCAGCCAGTTGGCCTTCCTTCCCATATCCATCCTGATGTGTGTCAGGTGCTGGAGGCAGAACAGTGCCTGGTACAGAGTCTTTGGATATACATTGCTCACAGTCTGGTAAAGGCAGGTGTCACAGTTTAGGGTTAGACATGTCTTGGGGAGAGATATTTCCTACTGGAAACTCACTAGGTCTTATCCTAAAAATATGAGGCCAATGAAGAGAATCTTGTTTTGGCACAACAAGATCCACACATCTTGATGTTAATTACTTTTGGCAATGCACTCTCATCTGTGACTTCTGCCAGTGCAAATGCAATGGACCTCAAGCCCCTCTGACAGAGTTCAAGATCTGTATCCTGCTAATAGGAGTCCTCAGAGGCTTGGACAATAGATGGATCCCTTGTCCCTTTTGGTGGTGAGAAGTGAAACATGCAAGGCTGTTGGACAATGTAAACTTCCTTTCCTCAAAATGGGTCAAAGCTGGAGTACCAAATGCTAATAGTAATGCTGCTGCTACTGCTGCCAGACTCCCCAGGGGTCTGCTGCAGCCTTGCTTCTGCTTTCTTGCAATCTGGAGCATCTCAGCTACATGTAAAAAGCTTTATGTACCTGCTTACAGAAGCAGCCTGAAATCAGTAATATGTCTCTGGAAAGTTCTTTACCACTCACCCGTAGCATAGCTGTTGACAGCAGCATGGACTCAGGATGATCACCAAGGTAAAGTGTATCCAAGCACATGCAAACTCTCTGTGGTCTTTCCTCCTGAAGTCCTATAAAAATTCAGCATATTCATTTCTAGATTCTTTTTTTCTTTTAAGTTGAGAGTGACTCACTTCATGTTTACTAGATTGAAAATTCACAAATAATGTATCTGCTTTTGTACGGAAATGAAAGTTCAGTTAAAATCACCAAAGTCAGTCCCTTAAAATTAGCTCACTGAAACTATTTAGATGGCCTGGATTATAAGAACTTCCATCAAAAGAGGTTTTGTATAGAAAGCCCAGATAATTTGGTGTAGGATTATTATTCCTGAGTAGTCAGAAACGAGTGGATTCTGGTCAATGCACTCCAAGAGTCTGGAGCTAGCAGATCTTACTGCATACACTCCCCCCTTTTACTTGGAAGTTCAAAAGGAAAACCAGCTTTCTGCGTTTTTAAGCTTCCAGTTGGGTTTTTCAACTCTACTACTTGCCAGTGAAGCAGCGTTCCATTTCTGTTCGCAGAGGTATGCTCTCAGGGCAGGAAATGTCTGTCAAGGCTGAGGCTAGCACTCAGCTAACGCTGGCTCCAGATGTTGGTCTGCTGACTTCCATGTCCTCACTTGGAGTTCTTTAAAGCTATGAAGCGTTTTTGCTGCAAAAGCATTTTTTAAGTTCACGGAAAATAGTTTTTATTAGTAGTATAGTGGGATGATTCTTGAAATTTCCACGTACTTTTAAGGTGTACTTCTCTTTTCTAAAAGGGTTGAATAGAATATCTCAACTTTCAAGTCTGCTCTAAGAAGTGCTGGCTTGGCTTTTATCTGTGCATCTGCTTTGGAGGAGGGCTGTTACAGAGGGGATTAAACAGAGGAGCTTTTTGCAAACATTCTTGTTGCACCGAGGCTTAAGTTTAATGAAATCTGAAGGGAGAGCCAGGATTAATGAAGGATGGAGGTTCTCAGCCCAGAACAGCCACTGTTGTGTGGTCCTCAGGAAGCACACTCGCCTGAAAAGGGTTAGTTGTGCGTCTGTGACTGATGAATCTGAGTGGGGGTCTGGGCATCACTGTGTAGTTTATTAGCAAGGTCCAGTTGTAAAATCCTTGCCTGGAGGACTGTGGCAGGTCCTGGGAAGGTAATTTTCAAGGGCTGGTGCTGTGCGTACAGGACTTGCTATCTGACTTAGTTTATTCTTGGCTTCCCCAGAAGGGGCAGTTTTTGTCTGCAGTGGTCCTAGTCTTGTGAGATTCTCTTGCCTCTTCTGATGTGAACTTTCTTCCTTCCTTCGACTGTGCTGTTTGTTCCCATCCTGTCCCATCCATCCAGACCACAGATGGATGCTGCCTAGAAGCTCCTCTGATGCTGAACATGAGTTGGATCACTTGGGATATGTGGGATAATCTGGTATGGTTGTGTGCAGATGAAATACAGAAACAAGTTTCAGAAAAAGCTCAGAAAACCCCTGTGCTGAACAAGTGTGACTTCTACCTGCAGAGTATTGACTTTTGACTAGGGTATGATCAGATCAACTTGTGCCACTGCTGGAGAGTTGCTTCTAAGCAGGTAGTAGGCAAATTTCTGAGCCAAGACTAAGATATACCTTGGCTCTGTGCTGCTTTGGCTGTTGCAATATGAAGGGTGTCAGGGTTGAACATATTCTTGATGAGGGCAGGAGTAACTTTAGTGGGTCTGATTTTAACTGAGCTGTACGTGCTTCTCTAACTACATGCTCATTTTAAGCAGGGATTATTCTTGTAAAACGATATTTAAATTTGTCAGTGCAGTACACTGAAAAACCTAAACTAGTGCAGGCTTGGCATATACCCTTCATCAGGTAGAGGCCAGTTGTAGATAGCATGCAATGAGTGCAGCTGAACCTGCTGTGGCAGTTTGGAATTGCACTGTTCAGCCTCACCCTGTTGACAAAAATGTTCTAGAAAATAGTGCAGTAGTTGCTTGTGGACCCCAGGAAGCACCTCTGCCTTTCCACTCAAAAGCACTGCAGTGTTTTCCTCTCTGGTTGAGTAGTGATGCTCTTTAGCTTTTCTAAAGCAAAAGCCTTTAGTGATTGATGCCTGGAAGGGGAAACCTCCAGACCTCCTTCCTTCTTTCAGGGTCTAAATGTATTTTAAATTCTCCCTGTTGCTAGTTCAGTGCCTGGACTGCCTTTCCCCTGTGTACAAAGCAGGGTTGGCTGCACTCCAGCTCTGTAAAGACTCACATTTGAGCAAGTCCACTCTCTGTGGAATTGCTCATCATAACTGGTTAGTCCCTTTGAACAAGTATCTTTAGGTGTAGGTGGCATGAGAGGACCTCAGTGGTATTGGCTTCTGGGCCAGGAGCAACCTGTACTCCTGTTCCCTCAGTGTGTCAGTGGACTTGATAGTGGAGCCAACCCCAGTGATACTGCAAAATGATTGTTCCAGACAGCATTGCCAGGGGTGCAGTGGTGAGAGGTTTGCTTAAGAGTGGGTGGGACCTTCCTGTATTGTCACACGGCTCTGGGGCATCTTGTGTTGGTTACCAGTGCTTGGTGGGGAGCTGAGGGGGCCAAGCTTGTTTATCTGCTGCAGGGCACACTGGGTCAAAAATGGCAATTCTGGAGGTGCCGGGCTGCTGCCCTACTGCAGGTAGTGGGGGGAAGCATGCTGTGTCTGCAGTGACAGTGGTGGAACTGCTTCTCCTGTGTCAGGCTGGTCCAGAGAGCAGATCTGAACATCTCCCACCCTACAGCAGGCAGGACTGTTGCTCTTGGGCTGGGCATCCCTGGCCCTGTTACTGCTGTTGGGAAATAATAGCTTATGTTTGGGAGGCTGGGTGCTCTGAGCATGTCAGATGGTCTGTGCATAGTTGCTGGGTGTCCAGGTATTGTGGACCTGTGCCTCCCCTCACCTCAGCCTCTGTGCCTTCATCCCCTTCACCACATCTGGGCTGACCCTCTTGCCTGCCACTTATGGTCAGGAGTGATGGTCATGCTCTGATGTAGAATCTCTGATAGACCTTTTGTATCTTACACAAAGGAAGAAGAGTAGGACAATTGCAGGCAAGGAACCGTGCTGCCCTTGTTCTTTTCTGCCTGGGTAGCTCTTCAGCCTTCTCGAGGGAGCAGCTTCCTCTGTGTGTGATGGTCCTGGGGAAGGGATTTGCCTCTCCTTTGAACTGCCAGCATATTCATAGCTGCAGACTGAGCACCACTGCATATAACATGCTGATGATAAGAAGCTGATGGATGCTTCAGAAGTCTTTGCTTCTCTGGGCTTTTGGTTTGTTCTTGTTTCTGCATGTTGCTGTTCGTGCCCTTGATAATTTGACTTGGTTTCATCTTTTAGATGCTTGCTGGGAAGCCCTGTGATCTAGCCAGGCTGCTGTGCTGCCCCTCCCTTCAGGCATCAGTGTGGATTGTCTGATGCCTTCAAAGCATTTCTGTTAAGGACCAGCCAGATATTCCTGGGCTAGGTTTTATTCTTGAGTGGTACCCTGTTGGTTTGCCCAGATCCTGGGCTGTTAGTTCAGTTTGCTCCTCTGATACTGTCCCTTGATTTTGGTCCTCTTTAAAATTGTAACTGGTTAGAATTTCACAGTCCCTTGCAGTCTCATTGCCTGCCTTCCTTAATAACTTCCTCTGTCTTAGAGTCAGATTCAGAAGGGTCCCCTCATGGCTGTTTTCAAAACTTTTCCATATTATTCTGGGCTTGAACTAGCTTTTATTTCTTTTATTGGCTCCTTTTACTGTTTCTTCAGTGAACCAAAATGTCACATTTTTGCCTCTTCTGCTTCAGGTGGCTGGTGCAGAGCTGCCTGTGAGCCAGTCCCAAGGTATGTGCACTGGCGAGTTTTTCTAACAGGCCGTGTAGCAGAGCTGGGGATGACTTATTTCAGAAATATTTAATGATCTCCTGTACAAAATTCAGAGCACCTATGGAAAAACAAGGACACTGCATCTGGATATGCCGTTGCAGAGGCCACTGCATCCCAAAGCGGGCCAGAGCAGGCCTGGCTCCAGTGAAAAACAGGCTCACACACAAGTGCTTGGCCAAGGAAGGACCACCAAGATGGGGTGTGGGTACTTCCTTCAAGATGGGGAGACCTTCTTGGAGCCTTTCAGTACTTAAAAGGGTCTATCAGAAAGATGGGGACAGACTTTTTAGCAGGGCCCATTGCGACAGGACAAGGGGTGATGGTTTTAATCTAAAAGAGAGAAGATTTAGACTAGACAGAAGGGAGAAATTTTTTACACTGAGGATGGTGAGACGTTGGCCCAAGTTGCCCAGGGAGGTGGTTGGTGCCCCATCCCTGGAACCATTCCAGGTCAGGTTGGACAAGGCTCTGAGCAACCTGATCTAGTTGGGGATGTCCCTGCTCACTGCAGGGGGGTTGGACTAGGTGACCTTTTGAGGTCCCTTCCATCCCAGACCATTCTGTGATTCTGTGAACATACAGGTTTCACTTGGCCAGCACGTGCCCAGATAACGGGTATAAATGAGGGCCTCTCTTGCACAAGGTGGCTTTGCTGTGCACCTACCATGGAGGAAATCCTTCACTTCAGCCACAGATCACCACGGGCTGGGGGGAAGGATTGTATGATAAACCACCTGGCTCTCTGTTTCCTGAGTTCTCCAATAGGCTCTGCAGAGCACTACAAAAATGTGCTTTAAAGAGAATAAGTGTTTGGTAGGGTGTTGAAATTTTTGTTTATGTTATGAATTCATGTTCTCTTAGCCAGGATGTCTTTGGATGGCAGCACTTGCCCAATGTGGCTGTAGTACAGGAAGTGGTGAGAAGGCACACCAAGTTCTTCACAGAACCTTTTGCTAGATGAAATGCCTGCTACGATAGCTCCTGCTCCACCTGCAGCTTGCTGAGATGCTGGACGGGCACAGTGATCCATGGACAGTAGCTGGAAAGCAGCAGCTCCAGGTGCCTGGAGTGTCCCCTGCTTTGCCTGCGTGCTGCTTGCTGGAGCCCCCAAGGCCCCGTCAGCCTGCGAGCACCCGTCTGAAGCGGCAGCACCTCTGAGAGCAGGGGCTGTGCCCGCCGGGCAGCCCTGTGGTGTCAGCGGGCAGGCTGCCTGCAGGCTTCCCTGGGTGCTCCTCAGGGGGAAACTGCCTTTGCTCTGACCTGCTGGAGCTCAGCCTGCTCCCTGGACACAGCTGCTCTACTTCTGCAGGACAGATGGTCCACGTGTCTTGATGGGAAGAGCTGCCCTGCCCTCAGGGAGAGCCTGATGTTACAGGGGTGGGCCTGAGCACAAAGCACTGTTCTGTTGCTGAGGTTTTCTGGTAAACACTGTGGTATGGTTCCTCTCAGCTGGTGATCTCACGTGAGCCATAGCAATGTGTACAGCCTTCTCACTGCCACCTGCTGTGTGGGTTGTGTGGCACCTCTGCCTCAGAAAATGGTGCATCTTTGGGTAGAAACAGCTCAGCAGCCTTGGATTGAGGTGGTGTGCCAAGGTGCACATCTCTGCCAGGAGGGGCCATTTCTGAAGCTGACTGAGGAGGGGAAGCAGTGCACGTTAGAGTGTTGGTAGGTATCTCTCTGTGCTAAAAGGAAAGCTGCTTTGCAGCACCAGGTAAGCCATGGGGTGTGTGAGATAGCTCTGGTATGTGTCAGGTTGCAGCATCCAACAGGGCCCAATCTAGGCAGATTTCAGGGTTACCATTCCACCCTCTGATCTTGCTTTTGACTCTGCATGTGCAGTGACTGTTCTCCTGTGATTTTAACAACTATCCTTTCATAACTCTCCCACTTCTCAGACAAAGATCCTTGTTCTGTTTGTGTTTAGCACAGTGGCCTCGCTGATCTAGATCAGTAGATTAAAGAGACCTGTGTATCAAAGAGGTTAAAAACCTGTTGAGATGCTCCATGCAGAAAATTTAAGCTCACTTTTAGCCACCCTGGATCCCTTTTGGTTCTGGCTGGGAAGCAGTCCACAGAGAGCCAGAGGCCTGGGGTGTGGGTGGAAAGCAGGGCGTTCAGCAGTGCGGCAGTACAAGGGTACAGGTGGGTACCAAATTACAAACTGGTTAAAAGGAAAAGATTGAAAACAAAACTAGTGGGGAAAGCTGTGATCAGAGGCTGAATACATCTGGGAAAACAGCACAGCAGCTTTGTTAGAGCAGTGTTCCAGGCTGTGTGCATCCTGGAGATCGTAATACTAGGCCATGACGCTTTGGTAAAGCATTTTTCTGTTGCTGACTTTCTCTAGCACAAAGCAGCATAATCAGACTAGAAAATGACATTACATGGTGCCAGGTTTGCATCTCACTTGAATCAGATTAAATGTTAGCAGGATAATAACTTTATTGGAAAACATGCAGCTCCCAAGAGTGTTTCAGTCTTAGCATTTGAACCTGTTGGGCAACTTCATTTAGTATTTATGGAAGAGTAGCGGGAGAAAAGTTTAAAAACCACATCACTGGGTGTAAGGAGGTTTCAGGGGAGCCTCACGAGCATCAAGATGTGTCAGTTCAAACTTTGAAGCTGCAGCCCCATCAGAGCAGAGAGCTGGGCACTCTCTGCCTTGTCATTGGCACGCTTCTTTGTGTTTTGCCTTGTGGTTATATTGCCTACCTGGGCAGGCTGGAGGCTTGTGGGGCAGAGCTCTTCTGCGTGAGGGAGGCATTTAGTATAGGTTTATAGGCAGGCATGAAGCTGTGGTAAAACAGTAGCAGCCTGGCTGGTAGCTATGTTGGGTCCAGTGCTGTGCCAGTGCCATCAGAGGTGGAGCAGCTCTTCCCTGCAGTGGCTTGGCTCATACAGAAATTATTTAATAGCACTGAGGAAAGCTGGATGTGCAGAAGGCTGCAGCTTGCCTCAGAGAACAGTGGCACCTGCATTAACACTCCATACTGGGAGGTTCAGTCCTTGCTGGTTCATTCAGCTCTGTGCTGAGTCCTGTTTTGAGAGAGGAGGCCTGCTGGGAAGGAGGGGCAGGAGGAGCCTGGCTGGTGCTGGCAGGCTGGGGAGGTCTGTTTGCTCTTGCCCAGGCGCTGCGCTGGCCACGTACGCAGGCAGCGCTCGTCCTGCCTGGGAGCTTGTGGTGCTGGGGAGGCCTGGCACCACGGCAGCAGCTGCTCTTTCTTTCCACAGTGGGACTGTCCACATTGGCAGGGATGAGCCCTGAGATCAGGGTGGGAAGGATGCATGTCTTGCATGCCATTTCTAGCTAGAAAAGGGTAGCTTTAGGTTAGACATTAAGAAAAAGTTCTTCAATGTGAGGGTGATAGATCACTGGAATAGGTTGCCCAGAGAGGTGTTGGAGGCCCCATCCCTGGAGACATTCAAAAGGAGGCTGGATGAAGCTCTGGGTAGCTTGATCTAGCTGGAGATGTCCCTGCTTATGGCAGGGGGGTTGGACTAGTTGACCTTTGGAGGTCCCTTCCAGCCCAGACATTCTATGATTCTATGATTTGCACACCAGGCTAGCAATGTGTACAGGAGCTCTCAGTCTGCGGTGGGGATGGGTCATTTCACAGGAGGAAGCAGTCCTTGGGTCAGGAGGTGGCATTCAGGTTATGTATTGACTTTAGCTGTCTCCTTGCTGTGTACAGTGTCCCACACTGAGCCATCCTGGAAATGAGCACAGCAGCCAGCACTTGTTTCCTAGACACAAGTCCACAACACAAACAGCTAGCAGGCCAGAGCGGTCGACTTCTTTTCAAGGCTGCCTGTATTTCTGAGTCCAAAACTGTGGAGCTGCCTGTAGCTATGAAGCCCACAAAGGACAGTTGTGTGCAGAGAAATCTGCCTGGGAATAAATAGGAAGGGAGCATTTCATCATACAGGCTTATCTTTGACTTGCCCCCGCTATTGTGTTTACATTGGCTTGAGAAAGTAATGTTTGTCTTGTTTAGAAGGCATTTGTTTGGACAGATGCTGGCATGTGCTTGCCTATGTGACAAGGCACGTCCAAACCTCAGAGGAGGGCTCAGAAGCCTGAAGAAGGAAAGCACACATGCTCTGGAGCAGGAGGCTGCAGAGCTGGTCGGTGGGAATCTTGGGCAGCTCCGCTGGGTTGAGTGCCAGGCTGCCTGTGCTCAGGCATGGTGGAGAACAGGGAGTGCTCCTTCATCTGGCGTACAGCCTCAGCCAGGCGTTTGTGTGAGAGCTGTTTTCTCACTGCAGCCAGGCCTGCTCCCTCCTGATTTGGGATGCTGTGACCTCTGCAGTGTCACTGAAGAAGCCATGCACCCTCATGCCTCTGCTTGCAACAGTCCATCCTTCATCACTATGCCATGGGCAGCAAACAAGCAGAGGGATCATGATGTTCACTCTTGTCCTGAACAGCCATTCTTTCACTAGAAATGCTGTGGTAGCAGTAGTTCAGGTTGTCTTCTATGTGCACTGCCTGCATGTTAACATTCTGGCAGTGCAAAAGCAGCTGGAAGCCTGGAGTAGGTGGAGCTTTTTGGAAAGCCAGTACTGTGCACTCTGAGCTGGACTGCTGCTGGCCTGTCTGCCTCTCCTTGCATGACTCCCAGTGTTCAGGGCTGATGGACACTCAGTGATGCATCTTGACGCTTGCTGCCCAGAAGGCCGGTTGCATACTGGGCTGCATCAAAGGAAGTATGGCCAGGAGACTGAGGGGTGATTCTGCCCTTCTGCTCTGCTCTGGTGAGACCTCCCCTGGAGTACTGTGTCCAGCTCTGGAGCCCCCAGCACAGGAGGGACACGCTCCTGTTGGAGTGGGCCTCAAAAATGATCAGAGAGCTGGAGCCCCTCTCCTGCAAGGAGAGGCTGAGCGCTGGGGTTGTTCAGCCTGGGGAAGAGGAGGCTCCAGGGAGACCATCTCGTGGCCTTCCATTGCCTGAAAGGGGCCTACAGGAAAGCTGGGGAAGTGCTGTCTACAATGGCACGCAGTGATGGGATCTAGGCTGATCTCTTTTAAAAAGGATGTTTCAAAAGCATAACCTGTTAAAACTCTGTGAAGGAAACGTAGTGGCTGGTCCAAGAACAGTTTTGGCTACAGGTTGGCTACAGCTGTCAGATACCAGTTTTGAAAGCCTGGGGAAGAGAATGATTTTGCACAGCATGTTAAGTATCTAGAAAGGTTTTTATACTCTCCTAGATATATCCAACAGATCTATTCTGTTATGCTGAGTGAATTTTATGTCTTTGAGGCAAAATTGGTGAATCTGTTGGCTGGCTGTGCTCGATCCTCCCTCACACCTGGCTGTTTTCACAGGTAGCAGGCAGCTCCAGCAGCTGTTGCTGGTTATCACTGCTACTGCTGCTGGCAGAGACATGCACATGGTCTGGTGGTGTTCTTGTCCTTTCTCTGAGCCTCCTTATCTTGTAGGTGCGTTTAACCCAGTCTGGTATATCTACTATGCCTTGTCCTGACTGTTGTATCTCTTTGGGGTGTGACTTGCTCTGTCCTGTGCACCTCTGGGGAGTGGCTGTGCCGTCTCCCTGGCGTCACAACGCTGTGGGCTGTGTATCTGAACTGGGAGGAGTGCTGAGAGCTTGTGATGGGAGAGCAGACTGTTCCCGGGAGGTCCCTGGGTGGCAGTCGGAGCTTCTGGGCAGACCCATGTATGGTGTTTTCCCTGCAGTGGGAAAGCTGCTTCTGAGTGTATTTAGTAGAGTAGCTGGGTGGTGCAAGCGGAAGGGCAAGCTGCTGACCAAGCCAGAGGTGTTCTCAGATCATCTGCCCAGAGATTAAAGAACTAGGCACTCTTCCAAGGGCTGATCGGACCAGGGCATGCCTGATACATGTACGTCCACAGTGAGATGGTGATGTTTGATGCAGTTTAGGATGGACTGCCCAGTCAGGTGAGGACAGCAGGCACTGTTAGGGTGGGCGTTCTCTCCTGTGAGGATAGGAAAAATGAAAAAAATGAGGTGCTCCAATTCAGTGCAGTGGTGCTGAGTTCCCATTCAATGAGCTGAACTGGCCTCTTTGAAAAGTGTCTGCCTTGAATGGCCATCCCAGGGTGCATGTGCTAACCAGGGCACAAGGCTGTGAGGAAGACACTGGGCAGCTCTAAGCAGGCAGCCACGGAGACAAGGAAGGGTGAACGGATCTGCTTGCAGGACACTGTTTTCTTCCCTTTGCCTCCCGTGTGTCCTGATGGAGGCTGTCGTTGTGCTTTTGGTAAGGTGCATGCTGCCCACACTGGCATCCTTTGCTTTCCCAGCATGCCTTTGACCCCTGTCCTTGTCCTGCGTGGTGCAGCTGACTTGCTGCTGTGAGAAGGAATCCCTTCCCAGCACGGGCTTTACAGCCCGTTGCTCTTCAACTCAGCGTGCCAGCTCACCCTCCAGAATGTCTGACCTTTAGCCTCTGGTTTGAGCTATCTAGAGGCACTTGGAAGGAGGTGGGATGTTGGAGGGGACCAGGTCCTTGGGGACCCCAGGAGGTTGCTGTCATGGCCTTTGGCCTTTGTATCCTGCTGTGCTACAGCACTTGAGTGCAGGTCGCCTTCCGTGCCCTTCCTAGGCTGCAGCAGGGGCAGCTGCTGGAGGGCAGAGTCAAGAGCTGCCAGCAAGCCCTGAGTGCTCTGCCACACTCCCCCTCGGGGCAGCTCTCAAAGCAGGCTGGCAGCTCTCATCCCAGTTCACCTGAAAACGTGCAGCTGGCCCACCTGCCCATCACGGTGAACTTGCTGCTTGTCCCAGTTCATTGCTCCTGTTTGCTGGCCACAGGGACTTGGTTTCGGAAAGTGGAGTAGGTCTCTCCTCCCCTCTGCCTGCGTCGGTGGTGGCTCATGTGTACAGACCGCTTACAGCTCGGGGACTATCTGGACTTCAGAAAGCTGCAGCTGAGAGCACGTTGCAGGCACCATCTCGCCGCTTGCACCCCGTTTGTGTGCCCTTCCCTGGGCAGCTGCTTTGGCCCCTGGTGGAGGTGGGCGGTAGGGCTGGACGAGCCCCTCATGAGAGCGGGTGAAGCTGCTCCTGCAGAGCTCCGTGTGCCCGGCGCTGGCCGCCTCCTGCCCTCTAGTGCCCTCTAGGGAGCCTGGCTGCGGCCACTTGCAGAAATCCGTGCGGTTGGTCAGGAAAATAATCCTGCCTGGACAATGTGGTGCCACTCAGCAGTGGTCAGTAAGCCAAGCAGTGAACAGCCCAGGATGCCAGCAGAAATATTTTACCATGTCTGCTTAAAACGAAAGATCTGCTGTACGATTAAGGTTTTAGTGGCCAGATATATCACTCAAAGAGCCTTTGTTGCTGTTTGCTTTACACTCCAGCCTTTACCTTCCACGTATGATCGCTGTAGAAGTGCTCCTTGGCACCTCTACCTCCTCAGAGTCTATGTCCTGTGCAAAAAGAGATGTCTGAGGTGTCTTGTTTACTCTGGGCTCAAGCTGCTTCTTTGGCAAGCACCTTTGCCAGTTTGTGGATAAATTTTGGGCAGTTGTGCAGCTCCAGTTTTGTGAAGTGCTTCTAGAGCTGCTGCTCCCCTACTGTGTATGGTGTACCCCCAAATGTTTGCTCTGAAGCCATAGGTAGGTCAGAATCGTTTTTCTCTCCTCACTTGTGGCTTTCAGGCTTATGGGCAAGGCACAGGCTCTAACCTGCTCCTCCTGTACTGCGCACGGATGTATTTTCATCCCATTTTCCTTCCCTCTCTACTAGCCTTAGGAACTGTACCTCGGGTTTGTATTCCCCTGGCATCAGGGGCTTTAGAGGCATGTGCCACTCACTGAAACATTGGCCTTCAAATGCAACAGGAGAACCAACCACTGTGTGTGTCATCTGTGAGCAGCAGTAACCTGCAGGAGCAGGAGGGTGGAGGGACTTGAGAACGACAGCTGGAGCCAGTGCTTTGCTGCTGGCACTGAATTTCACAGGCTGCACATGCTACGTGAGCTTTGCTTTTCAAGATGAATTCACAGACCAAGTTGGTGACAGCGTTCTATTTCATCAGGCTTCAGAGCAAAAACTCCAGTTTCATCATTTAACTCAAGAGGAAGGAAACAGCTGGTATGCTGCAACCTGGAGCAGGCAATAAATAAATAAATACATGTTAAAAAATTGGTGTATTTTCAAAGTATGACTTCAGTGTCTCAGACCATACTCTAGAAATGTCCACACTCTAGAAAATTTCACCTCTGAGGTTTTAATGCTATTAGACAGTTAACTCAGTGAGTTTCTGGTTTCTGTTTTCCTTTCTCTTTTTTTTTTTTAAATTTTGATCATATTTTGATGTAATTACTTGCAGTTCAGAATCCTAAATTCCAAAGTCGGAGCTTGCTTGGCTGGGTGAGAGCGTGTGCCTGTGTGTTTTGGACCAGGATGTGTGTGCTCGTGTTTATGGGCATGTGCTCTTTTTTGTTACCATCATCTTAACAGGGGGTGGTGGCTCCTGCTTGGTACCTGATTGCATAAGCAGGTAAGAGTGGAATGAGTGAAAAATAGGAGCTGCTTTATTTTGTTCCGTGTTTAAAAAGCTATGGTCAAGGAAAGGGGATTTTTGGCTGACTGACCATCCCAGTTCATGGTGGCAAGAAGGCAGCATTTTTGAAGATAGGACCAGGAAATGGGTGAGTGCCTCTCACTAGTAAACAACCAGTCGTGGAGTATAGGAGTACTGGAGTTCCAGGCAGCTGTCCTGTTGGAGCTCATTTTCCTTCTTGCTCTCAGTCACTGTTGCTATCAGAGAACATGGCCATGTTCACCACAGTTCAATATAGAGGAAGCCCTTGCAGTAGTTCCACAAATCAAGAGCTGTTGCTACTTATTCTGATGAATTATATGAGCAAGTAGATTCAGACTTACAACTTGCCGACCAAAAAATTTGGTTGGTGACTTGGGGGAGTCACGCAGTGATCAATTCTGGGCAAGTCTACGGGGTACTTGCTGTGGGCTTTGGCTGAAGTGTTCAGAGGTTCTGATCATTGTGGAATGATCCTGTCCTATAGAAATCTGCAGGGATTAGTGTGAGACCCACTGCTGTCCAGTACTGGCACTAAACACAAGTCTGGGTGGTGGAGGGAGTGGTCAAGTATCAGCCCAAAGTAGGGTCACCATAGGCAGCCAAGCTACTAGGGAGCACCCTTTTAAAAGCTGTGCTCTTGTGCCACAAATAGGTACAATTAGACTCCAGAACATGTGTGCTAATCCCCGTGGGAAGGGTAGTGGTCTTTTAGAGAGCACTGTTTTGAGAAGGGGTTGGTGTTGCAGGGTACAAGCTACGCCTGAGCTAGTGAGATCTTTAAGTGCTGTAGGGAGTAAGTGCAAGGGGACAACCACCTTCCTGCGTGTGGTGTGGGCAGGACTAGCAGCAGCGTACAGGATCTCCCACTGCATGAAAGAGATCTTGGAAACTGGAGAGGGGCAGAAAGAGAAGAAAGGAGCTTTAAAGTTCCTTATCAGAGATGAAAGATCTGCCCAAGTGATTAGAGCTGCTCAGTATGCATGTACTCTTCCCCAAGATAAAATACCAGGTACTGAGAGTGCCTCAGAGAGGAGCATGAAGGAGCTAATGAGTGCATTAGTTTGGATAAGGATTGTGTTTTTGCAGTGAGAACAACTGCGAGGTAAAATTATCATCTTTCAATATCCTCAAATTAAGACTGGATAGCCTTATGGAAGTTTTAATCTTTGGGAGGTAACTTTTCTATACAGGCAACTACCATGACGAGATCAGTGCTTTATGAAAAATGTGAGCAGATGTTCTGTCCTGGTTGTACATATTCAAGCCTCAGTCTTCTCTGTGGCTTGATGAGGGACAAAGTTAGCAGTGGTTAGTGATGGTGTTGCTAAGCTTAGCCTCTTTGCAAGCTCCTCTTTAGTTATCTGGTGTAGTTGCTGGATTCCATCCTCCTGGCTAGCACTTAGTCCTGTCCTCCTTGTCCTTGACCACACTGCTCACAGCCCACTCATAACCTTGCCTAAGTATTTCTGGGGAGCAGGAAGCCTACCCCAGAAGGTACGGATTCTCCCTTCCTACCAGCAGCAGCTCAGAGGGGAAGGGTGGACAGAGGTGGGATCACTGACTGCAGTGCTGGGGTGCACAGAGTGTGGATGCTTTGGAGGCTGTAGCCTTGGCTTTGACTGAAGGGATCCAGGCCATTTACCAAAGAGGCGAGCAGAACTTGCCTGCATTCCCAGCTTCCCAACTTCTGGTATCCACCATACTCTGCTATCCAAACACAAAAGGCAGAGCAGCAGGGTTGCAGGCACAATCCACCAACCTTCTGCACCGGCTAAAATAATTTTAGCAGGGAGGGCAGGGATGTGGTAAGAGGTAAGTGCTTGCTAAGGGCTAAACCTGCCCTGCAGTGTGGCTGTCTGCCCTCCTCCTGCCCAGGATCATTCCACCTCTGGGCTGTTCTGTGCTGTTGCTGTATGTTAGCAAAGGAAGAGCATTGTTTCTTATTTCCTTAAGACAAAAAAAAAAAGAAAAAAAAAGTAGCAGAGGGGAATAGATTTGGCCCTCAGGGAGCACGGTGTGTCGGACAGAAAGTACGTAGTAGTAGTCCATCTGTTCTTCAAGAAGGGTGCCCTAAATCTCAGGTGCACTGCTGTCCTGGGTACCACTGGCTGCAGCAATGCAGATGTGGAGTGTGGAGCACAGAGGCTGGCTTGCAAAACATGAGTGCCAGCACTGCTCGTAAAAATGTGTCTGGCCTGTGCTCCCTGACACTCAGTTCCGCACAAGAAGTCTCCATGGGAGTCCTGCTGCAGGCAGCCAGGCAGGAGGTCAGGGTGTGCGGCCGTCTCACAGGCACTGACTAATCCTTTGAGCAGCAAAAATAGCTGTTCTCACTCCGCCTCAGGCTCCTTCGTGGGTTTTTCCTGGAAGTGCCACTTACCGTGCTGAGTCCTCAGGACTTGAGGCTGTCAGAGTGGCTCTGCTGTATGAGGCTCCCTGCAGGGCTGCTGCCTCCCAGCTTCCCAAGTCAGCTCTGTGTGGTACCGTGCAAGAGAAGGGCTGAGTTCTGATGTCTGCATGGGAACATTTGCCTTAACTAAGTCCAGGATAAGAGTAGATTTAAGTACTTTGGTTTATAAATAAACAGCACTGTGTCCAAGGTAGATTTAAGCAGAGCTGGCAACAGTCCTACTTGGGAAGGGATCTCTACTGCGTGGCCTGCTGTTGGACTTCCTGTCGCACGCTAATCCCTTAAGCCTGCTTTAGCTCTGTTAATTTTCCTTCTTTCCTTTTTTCCCCCGTGGGCTGTCTTGGTGGCACGTGAATGCCAATGTTCCTCGGCCAAGCTTGTGCCCACAGCCGGGCCAAGCGTCCAGGCTGCCTTCCGAGCACTGGGTACCATGTGGCAGGGCCCCAGGGATGGTGGTACCTGAATGTATCCAATTCTCTCTGTCTTACAGGCTCTGCAGTCTGCGGCTGAAGAAACTCACGGTGCTGAAAGAGCTGGACAAAGAGCTGAGTTCTGTGCTTATCGCTGTGAAGATCCAGGTAGGCTCCTCTCCTTGCTGCTGCCTGGTGGTGCCCAGCCCATCCTGGTGCCTCCCGTGAAGTGCTGGTCTGCATGTCCCGTGTCATGTGCCAACCCCTCGCTTCTGTCTCGGTTAGCACCCTTGTGAGATTTGGGCTCTCAGGAAGGTGGGAGTGATGCCCTGGGGGTAGCAGCAAGCTCGCTGGTGCTGGTGCCAGGGATGAATTTGGCTAGGCCTCTGTGCTGGGACAGAGTGCATCTGCTTCCCTGCCTCCTGCAGCCAAGGCCCTCCTCTCGAGCTGCTGTTCCGAGCGTGGCATCCCCCACCCCACCGTCCCTGGCCCTTCAGAAGGGCTCAGTGCTGGGTGGCTTCTGGCAGTGCCCTCCATCTGGGTGCCCTCCCTGGGGAGGGAAGGGTGGGAAGGGAGAGGCGCAAGGGATCGGTGGCTCTGTGCGTGACTTCTGCTGATGTTTGCACCCCGTGTGATCCCACTGCTGCCTCTGCTGTCCCCCTCCCTTTCTCTGTGTGCCCCCACTAGGCCTGGTGCCTCCACTCTGAATCAGGCAGGGGGGAGGGGAGAGGCTCTTTGTCACCAGGGGAGAGGGAATTTGCTGCCATGCTGGTATGTGTGATCCTCCCCACTCCCTGCCTGCAGCCGGTGGTGAAGGGATGGGTCCATGTGGGTGCAGGCACATCCTTTCCACCTGCCAAAGGACAGCATGGAAACAAGATGCCTCTTGAGTATGCTGTCCTCACCACAGCTCCCCTAACCCAGCTGGGATGCTGGTGTCCTTCCTTCGTTCTTGTCAGCTGGCAGAAAAGCTGCTGATCCCATTGAAAGCATCATGGGGCAGGAGCTCTGCAGCTTTGCACTCCCACGGAGCTCTTCGTGCTGCACACATTAGGATCTAAATCCTGGATTAGTACTGGAAGCTGCAGTATTAGTGGAGCTCTGGGAGACAAGGTTTACCTTCATGGCAGATCTGATTCACTTGCACAGAAACAACTGAAAGCAAAATGTGTGAATCCCAGGGCCTGGAGTGAGGACAGCAGGAGGACACTGGGGTTCACACACTGTTGGTCTGTGTCCCACGTTGCTGGCCTTTCCATGGCTGTGTGTTTGGGGCTGTTCAGGAGAGCTGAGAGCACTGGGCTTTCAGCCCCAAGGCCCCCAAGCCCTGTGTGCCCCTTTGTTGCAGGCTTTAGCAAGGGAACAACCTGGAAGGAGAGAGCTGCCCAGCCCCTGGAAGTGTGGGAGCAATCAAGACCGGGCCACAAGTGCCAGCAGCACAGGACCAGGGGCTGGGAACTAGCTGGGTGCTTGGGGGACTAGGCTGGTCCCTCACTCCTTTCATCTCCCTGTACTGCCAGCCCAAGCTCTGCTTCTCTGGTCTGGGGAACCTTGGGCTCCCGTGCAGCCCTCCTTGTGCCGCAGCTGCCATGTGCTGAGCATCTGTGTCCTCAGCTGCCCCCTCTCTCATGCACTGTGGATGGGAGACTGTGGAAGAGGCTGCATAGCAGAACTTCTGCTCTTTCAGAGAGATCACCCTCATCCCTGCCACGGGCCAACCCTGCACACTGCTGGAGAGAGAAACAGGCCTTAGCAGTGGCTCTTTGGGGCCACAGGACTCTTCTGTGTAGGGCTTCTTTCTCTGACAGGGAACGGAGGCTGCATTCAGGGTCTTCATTTAAACATGGTCACCTCCTCTCTGCATGGCCATGTACTCAGGGCTGTATGCTGCTGTAGGCTCCCTGCAAAGCTGAAGGAAACTGGAGGAGAATGCTTCTGCCCACATTACCCTGTGGCTCAGCACTCACTGGGGGAGCTGGGTGGGTTTGTGAGTGTCCGCAGGCTGGTGCCACCTGCCTGACCAGGCACCTTGGCAGGGCTGGGGGCTGCCGAGCCTTCCTGGAAGGCAGATGGAATCTGTAGGCAGCTTCAGCACAGCCTGCCTACAGAATGGTCTCAGATGGATCCATCCCTCCTGCTCCTCTCCTAGGTAACAGATGAGTCACACTAGCAAGAATCTATTTGAAGGCTGCCCAGTGAGTGCTGCCATCTCCATCTTTTAGGTGGAAACAGCTGATGCTGGTGGTAATTTGTGGAGGACCATCAAGTTCCCAAAGGGTCAGCTGGGGACTAGTGGAAAGGGGACTTGTATTTTTCTTAATTTCAGTGGTAGGTCTGCTGGGTTAAGGAAGTTGCTGCTCTGAAAGGCAGATTGCATGGAAACAAAGCTCTGACCCTGTCTGAGTGGGGCTGGCATCAAGATAAAAGCCCCAGTGCTTTCTATGTCTACAGAACATACCTGTTTCTCAGAGGGGATTTGAATGTTTGATGTTCAGTGGCTTCCAGTGAGATCAAGTCTGATCTACTGTGAAAAAGGGGACTTACTCTCCTATCACTTGAGCAGTTTTTAAACCTTTATCCCTCATTATTTGTTTTAACAAACTGGAATTGTCATAGAGCATTTCCTTCTGTGTATTGTTCAGCATGACATTAAAAGATTCATCTGTGCCTGGCCCAGCTCTATAACGCTGCAGATAGCTTGTCCTGGCATCATAACTGATCATGGTGTGAAGGGAAAGGTGGTGCTCCCTCTTGGCAGAGAGATGTACTATAACTCAGAAACACCCAGTCCTGAGCTGTGAGTAGAGGAAACAATCGAAGACAGAAGACGACAAGCTCTGGTGCTCCCAGCTTTCAGCTCCTGTGAGAGCTGGCGTGGGAGAGATGCAGATCCTCCTGCAGCTTCTTGCAGGATGGTGACTCAGGCTCAACCCTTGGTGCTGCTCTAGAGGGATGGTGCTGGCAGCCCCGGCACAGCAGACCAGGGTGTGTGGTACACAACAGGCCAGGCTGAGAAGCTCGTTTGCCTCTGCCAGCCCTGCCTGCTGCCCTGGCCTTGCTCCCTGCAGGAACTGGGATTTTTTTCTCCTTCTTGCTGTTCGTGGAAGGTACATGCAGAGTTTTTGGTCTACACCTCTCTCATGCTTTTTTTCCTAATCTTTTTGAAACCACTTGTAGGAGTTTCCGCTCCTGTCTGAGCAATCCCAGCTACCTCTCAACTAAATTTTCTGATGATATTTAGTGGACTATTCTCTCCCAAAATGCACGTTTAGCTTGAATTCTGGGTACTGCTTTGCTGTTTGTCTTGGCCTAGTCTCCTATACTATGTTAGTTCTCTCCTTCTCCAGGTTTGGTGTGCTCCTCTAGCCTCAGCCTTGTGGGTCTTTTAACAAGACCCATCAGGACAGATTATACTGGAAATTGGGGATTTTACCTTGCAAACCAGGCCTGGGCGTCATGTGCTTGTGTATAGTAGTGAAAGCAGCTGTATGTTTTCAGTCTGAATAGACTGAAGCAGTCTGTTAGGTAGTGAGGATGAATGATGAGGTGATGAAGATCTGTGACCACAACCTCTCCCTATGGCGTTTCACTTCCTTGACAGTCTTTGTCATCTGTGAGCTTCACTGTAACAGTCTGATATTAAGTTTTCCTGTAGTACTGATGGTGATGCTCAGCTGTTCTGATGAGAAGCTGGTCTTGCCTAACATCAGCTGAATTGCAGAACAGCTGAGGTACGTCAGGTGCTCCAGGCCATGTCCAGCTGAGGTTTGAATTTCTCAAGGCTTGGAGAACCCTCAGTTTTTCTGTGTCCTGTCACAATGTTTGATGTCACTGACAGAGGAAAAAAAATACCCCAGCATCTCATGGTAATTTCCCACATTCAAGCTCATCCCTGTTGCTTCTCACTCTGTCCCTGTATACCTCTAAGAGAATTTCCCTTCTGTCTTCACTGCACCCTCCTGCTAAATATCTGTAGGCAGCAGTAAATACCCCTTCACCCTCTCTTTTTCCACCTGAACAAACCCACCTCACTTGGCCTCTCTTGTATGCCTGTGCTCCAGCCCCTGATTGTGCTGATGTCTTCTGCTGGACTTGTTCCAGTCTGTCCATGTCTGTCATGTACTGGAGAGCCCAAACTGGCTCTGGAATCCTGTTGTGTTGTCAGCAGTTCTGAACAGAGGGAAAGAATCTCTTTTCTTTACCTGCATCTACCTGATGTTTCCCGGGATCCCCCTAGTCCCTTTCTGCAGAGCCTGTTCTGCTGCCTGGAGTTCTTCCCAGGCAGAAAAGTCACAGGGTGTGCTAGGGAAGGACTTGGCTTTTGCTTTTATTGAACCTCATGAGGGTTTGTGTCAATTTTACTAGAAATCCCAAATGGTTCTTAACTCCCTGTCACAGATGGGCAAATAGTAGCCCCCAGATGCTAGTTTCTCATCCGTTTAATTGGAGCAATGTTCATTTCTGCTGGGTCATGGTTTGCTCCTGAAGGTGATCCACGTTCCCTCCTGGGTATGAGTGTCATCCATTTCATGAAACCCGGCATACCTTGCAGGCTGAACTTGAGCTTTAGGTGGCTTTACCTTGCTGAGAGAACTGTACCTCATCTGTTTGCAGTTTTTCTACCCCGTGTTCCCAGTGCTATGCTCCATGGTGCCCTGGGAGCTGGTCCTCTGGCTGAGCTCAGACATTAAGGTCTCTCTTCCTTCATGTGACCACACCAGCCAGGTACTTAGAACTTGAGCTCAGCCAGGTTGTAGCCTCCCAGGTCATTGCACCCACAAACAACTGGCCTGGACCTAACAAGTGCTGCTGTTCAGAGTCTCTGGGCTCTGCTGCTGCTCCCTTCAGCTTGCACTGTGATAGTGAACCAGCCTTTGTCCCAGTCCTTTGGTTTCACTGAGGGCCAGAGCCTCGGTCTGGAGCTGGGTGTGTAAATTCCACAGCAGCAGTAACACACAGGACAGCAATGTTGAGGAAGCCTTCACTCACTGGATGTGCCCCCCAGACTGTCCTCACCTTTCTTTTGCTGTAACTCTGCCACAGAAATAGCATAACTGCAGCAGTACGTGTATTTTAATGAGTCATAGAATCATTAAGGTTGGAAAAGACCTTTAAGATACCAAGTCAAACCATCAAACCAACACTGCCATGAGAACTAAACCATGTACCAAGGTACCAGGTCTTTTTTGAACCCCTTCAGGGATGGTGACTCCACCACCTCCCTGGGCAGCCTGTTCCAACACCTCACCACTCTTTCAGAAAATAAATTCTTCCTAATATCCAGTTGAAACCTTCCCTGAAGCAACTTAAGCCCATTTCCTCTTGTCCTATTGCTAGTTACTTGGGAGAAGAGACCAACCTCCACCTCACTACAGCCTCCTTTCAGGGAGTTGTAGTGGGTCATAATGTCTCCCCTCAGCCTCCTCTTCTCCAGACTAAACAACCCCAGTTCCCTCATCCACTCCTCTTAAACACATTCCCCAGACCCTTCACCAGCTTTGTTGCCCTTCTCTGGCCCAAGTCCAGCACCTCAGTGTCTTTCTTATACTCTGGTGCCCAAACCTAAGCATAGTACTCAAGCTGTGACCTCAAAAACCAAATCTTTGGTGGATAGTCCCAAATGGTAAATGTGCAAATGTAAATAGTCACTGTCATAGTGACCACTTAACATCTCTTATTAAAGGAGAGTTCAGGAAGGGAGGGACTCCACCACCTCCCTGGGCAGCCTGTTCCAACACCTCACCACTCTTTCAGAAAATAAATTCTTCCTAATATCCAGTTGAAACCTTCCCTGGAGTAACTTAAGCCCATTTCCTCTTGTCCTATTGCTAGTTACTTGGGAGAAGAGACCAACCTCCACCTCACTACAGCCTCCTTTCAGGGAGTTGTAGTGGGTCATAATGTCTCCCCTCAGCCTCCTCTTCTCCAGACTAAACAACCCCAGTTCCCTCATCCACTCCTCTTAAACACATTCCCCAGACCCTTCACCAGCTTTGTTGCCCTTCTCTGGCCCAAGTCCAGCACCTCAGTGTCTTTCTTATACTCTGGTGCCCAAACCTAAGCATAGTACTCAAGCTGTGACCTCAAAAAACAAATCTTTGGTGGATAGTCCCAAATGGTAAATGTGCAAATGTAAATAGTCACTGTCATAGTGACCACTTAACATCTCTTATTAAAGGAGAGTTCAGGAAGGGAGGGTCAGTGCACTCGTGGCTAGGAAAGCTCACGGATGCTGAAAGGATTGAGCTCCACCTTCTCTTCAGTTTTACTCTCTGGGAACAGTGTTGCAGACAGCTCAGACTGGGCTTCTTGGAGGCCCAAGGAGGGTTTCCATAGAGCTTGGGTACCCGTGGGAAGTGAAATGCTGCAGCACTGCAAAATGTGGAGGCCTTTTTTGCCTCCCCTTTATAGTTATTTTTTTTCCTTGCTAGCATGGATAACAGCAGCAATGGAATTACAAGAAAGGCCTCATATCAGCACCAACGAGGCTTGCTGGACCCTGCTGAAGTTCCCATCAGCAGGCTTCCTGGCTGCTTGCTGGGTGCTGAAATACATCTGTGCCCATTGCTGTTCTCTTTGATGGCAGAGGAGATGGAGCTGTGACCTTCTTTATGGTACCATCTGCATGTTCATGTCACGACTTCTCGGGATACTGTCCCATTTGCAAGGCAGATGAAGAGCTGAGGCCTCTAACCTCACCAAGGCTCTAACTTTAGTTGAATCTAAGATTTGTCTAAGTTGCTGAAGGGCCTCTGGCTACAGCCAACTTAGGATCCTGCTGGCCACAGTAACTGTAAGGGTCAAGCTGGAAACTGTGTGGGGATGCAGTGAGGTTCTGGGAGGGGGCAACATAAATGAAGTGGGACCTGGTCCCTTTGGACTGCTGCACCTATTTGGTTAGCTTGACCCATCTGCTCACTAGCCCACAGTTTAATTGATGGAGTACTTAGAAAAGCAGTGGTAACTGGTTTGCAAGAACAGCCATACTGGTCTATCCTGTTGCCTCCCTGCATCAACGTCTCAGCTTGCTGGCCCATTCACAGGGAGGCAGGAGAGTGTGAGGAGCCATCATGGGCTATTTTATACTTGGAGCTGGTCCCACAGTCCTGTGGGGACACAGCCAGTAGGCATGGGTCTTTTGGGAGGTGTGGGAGTTGTGACCAAGAGCCTGGTCCATGCAGACAGCATTTTTCTTCCCCCAGCTCTTTCAGTGTCTCCGTCAGCAGCCAAGCTGTGGAGATAGTAACGACAGGACAGAAGTTAGAGTGCTTCTCTTACTGCCCTACTGGGACAAAAAGCTGCTTGTGTGCGTGGAGAGAGAAAGACTGTTGCCTGAGAAAAAGATGAAGAGAAGTTTTATGAGACACAAGCTGGGCAAGTGGGGCGACCCCTGTTCCTCTGCGACATCCTGCCTTGGTCCCAGCAGAGTCATCCTGCCTGCTGTGCTTGGGCAGGGGTCTGCGCTGGGTCTGCCTGCTGGAGGGCAGAGATGTGCTCCAGGACCTGTCCTTTTCCTGGCTAGGAAAAAGGTGTGTTGGGACCCTTTCCTTCCCCTGCTGGTGCTGTTGGCAGAGCTCCCACTTCCCCTCCACAGCCCCCAGTGGGCTCCAGGTGCAAGGAGCCACATCAAGCAGAGCAGGCTTTGGGAGAGCACGTGGCAGATGGGCAAAGAGGAGGGACCTTTGGCAGCTCAGGGAAAACCACAGGCTGTTGTGGAGTGTGACTGGTGTGTGTGAGTTGGCTCTGGAAGGTGGAACAGAACAGAGTCAGGGCACTGGCTCTTTACTCCTGGGCATGGACCTGTGCGTGTGGTGCGCTGGAGTCTGTGGCCAAGATGCTGCAGCTTAGCTGTGTGCATCTACCCATCTTCTTGTAGGGTTCAAAGCGAGTCCTGAGATCAAATGAATACGTCCTCCCACCTGGTGGCCTGATGGAGACGGAGCTGGAGCTGACCTTCTCACTGCAGGTACCTGGTGTTGCCTGGTCCCCTGTGCTCCTTGGTGCTCCCCTCACCTGCCGTTTCTCGGCAAGCATGGCTTTGGGGGCTCAGTGTGAAGGGGGCAGCCTCTGAGGAGGGACTTCCTCTGGTTGCCCATGCTTAGACCATAGCAGCACGGGTTCGTGCTGCTTGCCAGCTGCTCCATTGCTCCAGGGGTTGTTTTGCCAGGCATGGGGATTTGGAAGATGATGTGTAGTGCAGGTGCCTTGGAGGGGCACCTCAAAGCTCAGCAGATCAGGTGCTGCCGTACATCAGCACTGAGGGAGAGTTTTCTCTGTGTGTCACACAGAACCCTGCCCTCATGCTGCCATCTTCCCTGTGCTTCCCTTTCTCAGTACCCACACTTCCTCAAGAGAGATGGCAACAAGCTACAGATCATGCTGCAGCGGAGGAAGAGATACAAGAACCGCACGATCCTGGGCTACAAGACCCTTGCCGTGGGCATCATCAACATGGCGGAGGTACGGGACGCTGGGAGCAGAGGGCAGCGTCCCACGGCCTCCCTCTGCCAGGGCTGGGAAGGGAGCTGGGCCAGCTGGCGGGCCTTTGGTGCTGGGAGTGCTTTGGCTTCTTGGCTAGCTATAAGGCAGAGGGGGAGGGCTGCCAGCTGCCACTGTGTCACCCTGTCAGGGGGCTTGTCTGTCTGCCTAGGTGATGCAGCACCCAACGGATGGCGTGCAGCTTCTGGGCCTCCACAGCAACATGAAGGACATGAATATCCGAGTGGCTGAAATCAGCATCTACTCTTTGTCCAGTCAGCCCATTGATCATGAAGACGGGAGCATCCCCTCAGGTCCTAAAATCAAAGCTTCAGGTGGGTTAGCACTCATCACAGACCTGCAGGCAGGTGCTTGTGGCAGGACCTGGGTGACAGAGTGAAACCTCAGGCATCTGCTAGCAATACCACAGGTGTCATGCTTAGCTGGGGCATCTGCACTGTCTGCTTTCAGATCGCTCCCCGGACATTGATAACTATTCTGAGGAAGAGGATGACAGCTTCTCCTCGGAGCAGGAAGCCAGTGATGATGCTGTGCAGGGTCAGGTAAGGGAGGTCTGGCGAAGTGGCTTATGTCCTGATCCCATTTCTGGGGCAAGAGCCAGGGGTCGAGGGTCTTGGTCACCCTGGGCCCTCTCATCTCCCTTGGGGCAGAGAGCCCCAATACCTGACAGCAGGAAGAACTGTGGGCTGCTGTAAGGTCCATGGTGAGGCAAGGGACTTTGGAGGGTGATAGGTCTCACTCATCTGTCCTTGGAGCTGTTTAGTCTGCAACACAAACCCCCTGCTGAGCTCCCTCCGTCTTGCACAATGATTCTCTCCTGTCTCCCTGTGATAACAGGCCAGAGGCTGCCCTTGCTCTCAGAGAGAAGAGATTTTAGGAAGAAGTACTGTCTGGGTCTGAAAATGGTCAGAGGTGGCAGACTCGTCTCAGCCCTGTGTTGAGCTGTGCCACTGCTCTTTGTTGTCCTCTTGTGCTGCCTACACTCAAGGCCAAAAAAGACTTGTGATAGCGTGCTGCTCGAGTGTAGGGACAAACCCCTGCTCAGGATCCTCCATATTCCCTGTCCCATCATGCTGGGCTAACACATCAGGGCATCTGTGTCCCTGGGAGCTGTGTGTATTGCTGAGGCTGAGCCCTGGAAGAATATTTTTTGTGAGCTCAGGTGCTGCGACCTCTGAGCTAACCCTGGAGAGGGGAGAGCAGAACACCACATATGTCACAGGGAGGCTGGTGAGTGCAGAGAAAAGTTTTAGGCTGTGACAAGGACTGTTTCAGAAGACTGCTGTCTCTCTGAATCTTGCTGGTACACGTGGCTCTGGAGGGGCCTGGGGGCAAATGCTCTGGGGAAGGTCTATTGGGGAACTGTGTTAAGGAGGAGGGAGAAGGAGCTGCATAGAGAGGCAAGGGAGAAGTGAGAAGCAAGACTCTGGGAGCAAAGTGGACCAAAGCTTTTCAAAACAGGGGGCAAGTGTGGGGCAGAGGATCTCCTAGGAGATGCTGCTCCCTGCATTGAGTTGTTCTGATGTGATGTGACCTTTTGCCTGCAGGATCTGTTTGATGAAGAGGACGACTTGAGGAAAACTAAGAAGGCTAGGAGGAAAATGATCCGAACCACATCAATGACCAGAGTAACGTCAGCATTTACAGTGTGATCGAAGGGATGGAAGGGATTCACTTCCTCCTCTCCCTGCAGGGAGTGAGGAGAAGGGTTAGGGGGATGCTAGTACTGGTGCAGAGCAGGGGAGAGTACTTGGCTTGAGATGAAGGAACAGACCTCTTGCAGTTAATGCATTAGCTTGTTGCTCAGAGCTGTACCCCACCTTGTGCCCTGCACTGTTTAGCCTGGCTTTGTGTCAGTGGTGATCTGTGTGCAGCCCAGTTTTGACTTGCTGCTGTGGCATGGTCTCTTCTCTTCCCCTCCCTGAAGAAGGAAAGGTTGTCACAAGGAACAGTGAACCCTTTGCAGCTCCTCTGCCTGTCAGCAGAATTGGGGAGCTGCCCTGCCAGCCCCCTGCTCTCCAAGCATCTCCTCATCCCCATCTACTTCAGCCTTGCAAGGCCCTGGGCACCTTCTTCCTGAGTTTGTTCCCTGTCTTTTCTTGAAGGCAGTGTTCCTCAACCAGATGGTCTGGGGAGAAAAGGGGTTGCATCGTTCCTCATGCTCAGATACAGCAGCTTCTTGCAGAGCCCAGATTTAGTCCGAATCCTACAGCAAATTTAAAGAGCAAGGGAGATCATAGCTGACCTCGGGCCTGTAGATCCAGAAACGAGCTGGTGGCATGTTAAAGAGAGCAACCCTGGCCTGCATGTCATTCTTCTTGGATGTCATTTGATAGTTTTGCTGATCTTTTTTTTCTTCCCTTGTTTTGTTTTAGCAACCAAACTTCAAGCAGAAATTTGTGGCTTTGCTGAAGAGGTTTAAAGTGACAGAGGAGGTAAGGAGTGGGAGGGCTGCCCCACCTGGCAGCATCTCCGGCAGATGTGTAGGTGTCAGAGTGCTGGTTCCAACTCAATGGGAGCACAAGGCATGAGCTGCAGGTGTTCAGGGGTGTTATTGAAGGTGGTGTGAGACATGGCACAGGCTGGGCTTCAGCTTTTCCAAAGGAGTCTGCCTCAAGAAGGCAGCTCTGAGCCTCCCGCTCAAATCAAAAACACCTTCCCCTTGGGGAGAGGGGCCAGAGGAAGAAGGTGCTGTCACACATTGACTCTGCCCCAGGTGCTGTCATTGCAGGGGCAATCCTGTTCATAACAGAGCAGATTAACATCAGCCTGGGGGTAGCTGGCCTCGGCTGGGAGCCTGCACTGAGTGTATAGCACAGCCAGTGAGGTCCTCCCAGGTGTTTGAACTCAAAAAGTATGATGGGTGTCTGAGACTCCTTTGGATGTCATGTTCATGGCACCCTCCTTTGGCCCAGTGACAGCATTGCTTCTCCCATAGCCTGGATTTGGCTCCGTGAGGTGAGAACAGTGCTGTGGTGTGCCGAGTGCCTGGTCTGGGATACAGGTGGCTCCATATCTCCTCATTACCCTCTGGGCTTGGTCCCACAGGTCCTGGACTCTGACCCTGTAGACCAGACCCAGGAGGTGGAGGAAGACCTGGGCTTACTCTATGACAGCCTGGAAGAGTGCAACAACAGTGACAGTGGCCCGGAGATTGAGGACAATGAGAGTGTGCACAGCACACCCAAGCCCACACTGAGGTAAGGATGGCAGGAAGTAACTGACCAGCAGCACAGTCTGAGACCTGGAGAAATGCCCCCTGACACTGTTCTGCTGCTTGGGCTAATGCAGGCATTGTCTTGTCTACACTCCCATCATCATCTTCTGTTGGCATCACTGTGCTCCTCACTTGCATGTCCTGTTTAATAAACTCAACAGTGCCCATTGAAACTGGCTTCCTTCACGTTTAGTCTCATGTAATGTCCTGCCAGCCCAGCATCTGACACTGATCAGGTGGAAGAGCACTTAGTTGATCTAAGCCTCCACCCTTCCAGCTCTCATATCTTCCTGCCGACAGTCCTGGCCTTCGCAGGGCTCTCCACACTGAAGCATGCCTGTCTTTGGAGCACTTTGTGACTGCTTGGGCCAGTCCTTGTGTCCCTGTGAAATCTGCACGCTGCATTCCCACCCTTTGTGGAGCCACGTGACTAGCAACCCTCAGCAAGATTCCTCACCCTGTTCCCCAGCCCCAGGCTTGCCTTGCTCTGCCAGGCGCCGCTGAGGTGGCGCGGGGGTCTGCAGTGCGCCTGCAGTGAAGCCAGGCTCTTCCCCCATGGCACCTGTGTTCACCTCGCCTCTCTGCTCACGGCTCTTCTCTTTTCCTGCTGTCTTTTTGTGAGAAAGTTGCTTTTTATTGTCTGCTTCATAGTGTGCTGAGTCTCTTCTAGGCCAGCCAAGCTCACTTGTCGTTATTGTTTATATGGTTTGGTATTTAAATATAATTTGGGTTAGTTGGAATCCCTTGGCAGTAAGTACTCACTCTTCTAGTGAGTCTGTAGTAGACTCAGTCTGCCACAGACAAACCATTTGAAATGAAGTCTGCTGGATTCAGGAGCCCATGGGGCACTGGGGAAGAAACAGGAACATGGTAGAAGTCATGTTTTCCCCTAACCCACACTGTCTTTGTGAGACAGCAGGCACTTGGGCAAGGGGCAGCTGCTTAGGTGGTCTGCTTGGACTCCAAAAGGAGTTTCACGTGGTCTGTCATGAAAGGAAACAAAGTTGCTGTGGGAGGAAGATCTTTCTGTGGTCAGATAATGGTCTATGTATGCAAACTGTGCAAAACTGTGTAAACTGTAGGAAGTTCTGTTGAGAGTATTCAAAACCCCATCCTGGTTCTGTAAGCACCTGCTTGCAAACACCTGGTCACTGGGAGAGCATCCTGGAGTAAGTGTTCACTTGTGCTTGTACCTGCTGTGGGTGGTTGCTGCTGTCTCTGGTAGGACAGCTGTTGGGCCCAGGACTGTTTCTGGGCATGTTCAGAGTCCCTAGCTTGGTTTGCTCTCTGGTGCCTCAGTTTCTGACAGTGCTGAGTGTGTGTTTCCTTGGATTCACATTGCTGGGTCTGTACTTTTTCTAAGGAGATGTGGGAGCTGACTGCTAAGGTCTTTAGTGTAGACTCTGTGGTTCCAAGGCCCTTTGTAGCCTTCTCAGCTGGTGATGACCTTCCAACCCAGCCTGTAAATTCAAAGTGTGATCCTCACGTTGGATTTATTTAGTCTCATAGACAGCTTTGCTAGACACTGTGAAGGTCTCTGTGGCATTAAGGTAGACCTTAAGGGCGAGCAGTCACCAGTGCCCTGGATTGGCCAGTAGTGGGAGCAGATAGCCATCTTTTTTACCAGTCAGGGAGGCCATGCAGCTGTAGGCTGCTCCTGCACTGGGGAGAAACTGGAGCTACAGCTGAGGCTGTTAGGTAAGACCTCAACAGCCAGAGCCTTTAATTGAAGATGAGAGGTGAAGGAGCAAATGTGTCCGTAGGTGACTGGAAAAGTGTGGGGGGGAGAGAAGGTGATTCACTGAAAACAGAAGGGTACTGTGCAGAAAGGGTGGGATTTACCTAAACCTCAAGCTGCTGAGACTCAGACTCAGTCATGCCTGTTGGAGAGCCTTTGAACTGGAGAACAGGGGAAGCTGAGAATTGCAGGGGCTCTCTGTGCTCAGTGTCATACATCCTCTAGGGATGAATTGCTAGTGAGAGAGGGCAGAACCAGACACAGCTTCCATGGGGAAGGGGGAGATGGCCCCATTTAAGTGGGGTGTTGAAAGACAGACCAGGTATGTGCCATCTAGACACGTCCAATGGCTAAGAAAAAGGAGAAGATAAAGTTACCTTTTTGAGGTGCCAGTGACACCAAGGGTATGTCACATTCTGGTGGGATTACTGGGACAGTACAGAGGAGTTTGGGAGAGATGCTGATTGGGAGGTGAAATATTAGAAATATTGGAAAACTTACATATTTCTCTGGTTTGAATTTTAATTTATTGAAATAATCTGTATGGACTGAAATTACTGGCTGAGAAAAGAGTGATGACTGTACAGGGTGGTAACAATGTCTGAGGTCCTGTAGCAGAGATTGGAGGGGTGAAGAGAGCAGAAATGCATTCATAACAGGAGACATCATTTATCCCTGTATAACCTGGAGAAAATGTCCCACCAGGGCACAATTCTGACTCCAAACCTAGAGTTGTGGTAAATGAACATGTCATGAAGCAGCTGGTCATAGAGCCAGTGAGAGGAAAATTGATCCTTGACTTCTCTCAGACAGTGCATAAACACTGCTGCTGAAGAGCTGCTCTGTGGTGGATCCATTGTTTACTGAGATGGAATGTCCTTGTAGGAGCAGTAAAAACAAAGAACCTGGCAAACACTGTTGTGCCTGGCAGCATGATGTGCTGTGTATAGATGAGGAAACACCTTAAGAGGAAAGCAGCCAGGATGTTCAGAGCTCTATAGGTGTCCTGAAAGCTGCAGATATCTCCAGATGAGGACAGTAGAAAACAATGGAAAGTCTGGCAGTGTCCTAAGAGAACTATTCTATATCCTATGCCTCAATGGCCATCTCTGGAAATCTGCAGCCTGACATCCCTGCCTGCACACCACACAAATCAGGAGAAACTTTTCCTGGGAGTTATTGGGCAAATATATACATACATACAGCCTAGAGGGAAGCTAGCTCAGATCTCCTGCAGGGAAGTCCCTCAGTGCAAATGGGCTGCACTTGCTGCAGGGGTCCTGGGAACGCTGCCAGGTGAGATGCAGTGACAGAGCCTGCTTGTTTCCTAAAGACTGGCCCTTGAGCAGCTCACAGGATGTGGAGGAGGTCCTTGGAAAATAATGTGTGTAAAAAGGGGAAACAAATGTGGAAGGTCAGACTGTTGTGGCAGAGACAGTCCTGCTGCCCCAAGGGAGTTCCTGTGTTGATTGTTGTGACTTGGGTACAGGACTTTGGAGTTGCACTGTGGACCTCTATCAAAACTTCATCTCAAAGACCTAAAAAAAGGCAAATTTAGGTGCTATGGTAATTGCTATGCTGTCTGAGGTGTGGTTCTGTGTGCAATACTGTGATCTTAAGAGCCTCAGGGAAGGGGAAGGCAGAAAGGGATGGTGGAAGCTGCTGCTGGAAGTGTGCAGCAGCAGCAATCAGAGGCAAGGAACCCTCCCTGAAAAAAGGGGAGCAGAAGGGAAGGCAGGAGAAATCTGTGGAAGCTGTGGTCCTGCAGAGGGGTACGCAGCGTGTTGGGAGTTGTGGTGACAGAGACCATCTACCAGTGAATGGAGCAAGGTGGCAGTTCCTTACCCTGAGAGAGCAGTTACTGCTGCTGCCTAGGAGACAGGGACCCCACCTCCGAATCACTGGGTTCAGAGGTTTAACCCTGTTTGTCTGGTGTGGCCCCATTCTGTCCCTGCACCCGGCACTGTTGCAGCAGACCGTGGTGTGTGGGGCTGGCAGGTCTTGCCCCTAGGCTGCCAGGCGCTTGGACGCAGGGGTCTGGCCCCGTGTCCCGCTGAGGACCTCTCCACAGTGCCCTGTGCTTGGGGCAGGCCAGCAGGTGTGTGCTGGGATCATGGTGACTTTGTTCCTCTCTTATTCCTGCCTTTTTCTCTCCCGTCTGTCTGTCTGTCTGTCCATCCGTTCGTCTGTCTGTTTCTCTGCAGGCGTTTCTTTGAGGGAGTCTCTCATTCTGGTTCCCAGACTGAGATCGGCAGTCTGCACAGCCAGAAAGGGCAGGATCAAGAGTCGAGCAGCCCTGTGAGTTACACCACCACCACCACCACCACCACCACTACCACCACCTCTTGCCCTACTCCCTCCCCAGCCAGCCCAGCATCCCTGCAGTGCCAGCAGCTCCCTCTGAGACCACAGCTCCTGGCAGCACCTGCCTGGGGCTGCTCCTTCCCTTCTTTCCTCTTCTTTTCCCAGCACAGGCAAACAGGTAGCGATGGGGGGCATCCTCTGGGCCATGTCCCAGGGGGACGCCGGGCTCCTCTGTGGGAGCATGTGTTCTGTGAGGCCAGGCGTGGGTCACTGGCAGCTGCCCCGCTCAGGGCACTCCATCCTGCTCCATCCTGCTCTGACTCCACTCCCTGTCCCCCAGGGCGAGGCAGACAAGTGGAAGCCAGGAGCGCTGCAGCGGCAGGAAGAGCCAGGAGTGGAGTTCCCTGCAGTGGTGAGTCTAGGCCGTGGGATGTGGGGTGGGGCTGGAGCTCTCTCATGCTCCACCTTGCTTTCTGGGACACCAGGGGTGCTCACCAGGCTGGGGGCAGGGCTGTGGGGAACAAGGAAGTTGGGCTGGGGAGCAGTAAGGGTGGAAAGAGGGTTATGGTCTGCGAGAGATGCAGCCCAGTCCGCTTGAGGCTGTGCAGCCTCGGCTCTCCAGCAGGAGCACCAGGCCTGTCCCGGGCAGGGGCACCCATGGGTGCAGGGGGCAGGGCAGGGAGAGCGGTGCGTGCCAAGTGACTGTGTGGCCCTCAGGAGCTGGCTGCAGAGCAGCCGTGTTCACGGCTGGCCCCCGCACTGCCACGAGGGAGGGCAGCGTGGACAGGCTGGCCCAGCTGGGACCTGGGACCAAAGCCGAGCTCCCCAGCGCTGTGTCCCCCAGGTAAGGCAGGGCTGTGCCCCATGCCGGGGCTGAGAGGCCTCGTGCTGGCCCCCTGGAGCGAGTGGGGGCTGGTGGAGGTGGGATTTCCTCAACCGTGTGGCCTCTCCTGCTTCTCACTCACAGCAAGGCGGAGAGCAAGCAGCTGTGGCGTCCCCGCAGCACCTCTGTGAAGGACCGGCAGAGCTCCAAGGGGCAGGGCGGCCGTGCCAGCAGCCTGGACAGCGAGAGCTCTCCGGACTCGTGGCACAGCACCCAGGTGAGGCCCTGGAAGCCACTCACCTGGAGGCTTCTTACTGACCTTCAGCCGTGGACAGAGGGCCAAGGCAGCCAGCTGGGGCTAACCTTCTCGGTGGTGCTGTCGCAGGTGCCCCGAAAGTCTGTTTACGATCAGCTGAACCAGATCCTGGTCTCAGACGAGCAGCTCCCCGAGAGCATCGTGCTGGTGAACGTCGCCGAGTGGCAGGGGCAGGTGAGTAGGTGTGATGGGAGCTCCACGCGTGCGGGGAGCGGCTCCCAGGGGGTTCTCCCAACCGTGGCAGGGTGTCTTAGGGAAACTGGCACCAGCTATGGTACCTCCTCTTCCCCCCTGTGGCCCTCCTTCAGGGACAGTGCATTTCACAGCGCTGAGCTACCTGCACAAGAGTCTGGAATGTCTCCTCCATCATGTGCACACACCAGCGTTGCTGGACCCTGAAAGCAACTGCCTTGAGCAGGCCCAGGGGGGCTGGTTAACAAATTGTACATTGTGCCCTCACTGCTTGGTCCTGGCTCCCGGTGACCACACTGGTTAGAGCTTTGGTTAGAGCTTTGCTGGATGCCCTGGCAAAGGTGCCAGACTCCCTCTGCTGGCACCAGGCCCTGGGAAGCAGCAGAGGTGCTGTTTCCTACTCAGAGAACATAGCCCACTGCTCTCAGAGCATTGAGTGCATTGTCAGAGCTGGAGACTCTGGGCAGGGAGGCATGTGAGGCCTTCCTGCCTCATGCTCATCACCATGTTGTCCATGTGAGGATGGGCCCAGCCCCTGAGAAGCACCTGCCTCTCCCCATGCATGGAGGAGCTGACTGCTGAAGGTGAGCAGGGCCATGTTCATGTGTGCTAACATGCAAACAGCAGTTATATAAAGCGCTGGTGAGACCCCCTTGAGATCCTGCAGCTACATCTGACATCAGAAACAGTGCTGCAAAATTACAACAGGGTTTGTGGCAGAAAAAAAGGGCTTCTTAGAGAGAGGTGGTGGAGCCTTGACCCAAACTGCTCATCCTTGGCGTGTTCTAGCTCTAGCTCTCGTCCTGATGAGGAAAAAAGGAGCAAAGCCCATTCCCAGAGCCTGTCATGGCATCCTCTAACCCCCCTTGTCTAGCACAACTGCTTCTTTTACCCCTGTTCAGCTGCATGCAGATAGCTGAAAAGAGACAGATTTTTGGATTTTGGAGTGCCACAGTGTGAGAGCAAGAGAAGGGAATGAGCTGGGGGGACTGAACCTAGACTGAACCTAGGGGGCCCTGCTGTGTGATGGCAGGATTTAAATCACAGAGGCTCTGGACCAAACCCTTGTCTCAAAGAGCACAGTCTGGTTCTTGGGAGAGTTACACCCTTGCTATCTCAGGGTGGTGACTGCTCTGCTCAAAGTCGAGAGCCAGGGCCTGGCATGGCCAGCCCCTGCGAGAGATCTGGGAGGAGCTGGGATGATCAAATATGGAGCCAGGAGTGACCTGATGGTCTCATCCTTCCCACATGGCATGGGTGGGGACAGGGGTGGCAGTTCCATCCCAGGGGGCACAGGGGCCAGGGCAGGCATGAGCTGGTGCTCACCAGCCCAGCCACGTGCTTTAACCCCGCTCTCTCTGCATTGGCAGTACGTGAGTGAGCAGCTCCTGGCACACAAGCAGTTGGTCGTATCCACGTGCTCCGTGGCAGACATCCAGGCAGCCTTTAACACCACTGTCTCCCGCATCCAGCGATAGTGAGTACAACTTGGGCTCAGCCTGGTGGGTGCTGGGAAGGGCCCTGGCTCCCCCAGGGCTTGTTAGGACCCTTTGGGATTGCGGACACAGCTGTAGGAGCAGGTGTAGGCCCTGAGGAAAGTGGGGGACCCCTGTGCTGGCAGTGCCCCTGGCAGTGCTCAGCAAGCTGGCACTTGTCAGCAGCGGGTTTCTGATGCTGGGTTGGTTGCCCTGGCAGGGCATGTCCCCTGTCGCCCCACCCCACCTGCTGAGCCACTGAGTCCCTCACGGTCTCCTTTGTTCTCCCTTTGGCAGCTGTAACTGTAACTCCCACATGCCTCCCCCAGTGAAGGTGGTGGTGGCGGGGGACCAGAGCTACCTGAGCGTAGTTCTCCGTTTCTTTGTGGAGCAGCTGGCCAGCAAGACACCCGACTGGCTCAACTACCTTCGCTTCCTGCTTGTCCCGCTGGGTGAGAGCCACCGCAGGGCTGTCCTCTCCCACCGCCCCGAGGTCCCCTGCCTGGGGCCAATGTCGCTCTTCTCACCCGCAGGGTCTCACCCTCTGGCCAAGTACCTGGCCTCGGTGGACAACAAGTACAGCACTCTCTTCCTGGACACGGCGTGGCGGGAGCTG
>NW_008609149.1:0-6501 GCF_000691845.1 Merops nubicus
ACCCACAAGTCTTTTTCCAATGGACTGATCTCTGGCATGTCCTCTTCCCAGCCTGTACAGTCATGTTGCTTGCCCCTGCCCAGGTACAAGACCTTGCACTTGGTCTTGCTGAACCTCATGAGGTTCCCCTGAGCCCATCTACCCAGCCTGTCCAAGTCCCTCTGGATGCCCTCCCATCCCTCTGGCATGTCAGCTGCACCACACAGCTTGGTATCTCCAGCAAACTTGCTGAGGGTGCCCTCGATGCCACTGTCTGTGTCAGTGATGAAGATGTTAAACAACACCAGTCCCAGTATGGACCCTTGAGGGACACCACTGGTCACTTTTGCCCAACTAGACGTTGAGCCATTGACCACTCTCTGGGTGAAACTGTCCAGCCAGTGTCTTATCCACTGAACAGTCCACCCATCGAGCCCACATCTCTCCAACTTAGAAAGGAGGATGCTGTGGGGGACAGTGTCAAAGGCCTTAGCAAAGTCAAGATAGATGACGTCCACAGCTCTTCTCTTGTCCACCAGTGCAGTTACTTCATCATAGAAAGCCACCAGATTGGTCAGGCAGGACTTGCCCCTGGTAAAGCCGTGCTGACTCTCCTGAATTATCTTCTTGTCCTCCATGTGCCTTAGCATTTCTTCTAGGAGGATCTGCTCCATGATCTTCCCAGGCACAGAGGTGAGGCTGACAGGGCAGTAGTTAAGGTAGGTCCTAATTTATTAGGTATGGCAGAATATGGCTGGAGTAGTTGCATCCCAATTATGATAATAAAATCTACATTTGAGAAGAGCAGAAAAAGTGGTAATAAAATCTAACAACCATCTCACAGATTTTAGACAGCTACTAGGATCACTGTGAGAAGTATGTCTTCATGGAAAAGCATAGGTATAAAGCTGCAAACACAGGTACTCATCACAGTCTAAATGTGAATGAAAGTGAAGAGCTCCTGGGGCATGTGCAGGCTGCTCTCACCTGACAGACAGCAAGACTACCTACCCTACTAGATGAAATTAAAACCAGAATCAAAACCAGCTCTGCTTCTTTCTCCCGTCTTGAATGTAAAAGAGGACATGGAGATTTCAGTTCCATATTTTCTTTTGTCTGCAAAACAAAGACAACTCAGACTATTATAGGAAAAAGCAGAAAAATTTAACAGTTGGGGAACAGAGGAGGATGGGCAAACATGTTGAAAGAAGTTCCTAAATTAAACAGAGGACAACGCTGAAGTCCAGAAACAGTTGGATTTTCACCACTCACTGCACTATTCACCAGTAAGAGAGGTGAATAGAAATGTGATCTTTCATTCACATGAAGCTTGCAAGAAATTAGTTCAGAGATCAAGAATTTGTGGGATGGAGGGGGAAAACAACATTAGGAAATCTAGTCAAGAACAGCACGGGGGTTCAAATGGCTGGTACAGCACCTCATCGCTCAAACTCAAGTTAAATGGCCAGCTTCCACGGCGTAGAGCTCAGAGCACTGCTGACACACATGCATCACACAAGCACAGATGTACATTTTGTAAAGATAGGTTTCAGAATGGTAACATAGCTTTCCTCATCACAGAGACTATGTCTACTGCCTTGGCTGAGACCTGCAAAAAACACATGCTTAACTTGTAAAATATCTTCTTGGTTTTATTTATTATTCTCAATAAAAATAAAATTAATCTTAATGCTTTAGTATTCAGCAGTGCAGCAGGTGAAGATCTTGGCCAAAAAAAAATACCCCCTTCTTTTTTAACCCTTTAAACAGAAGGTGCTTGCCTTAAACAGAATTCAATCTGTTTCTGAGGCAGTAAATGGGTGAAAAGCATTGCCTAGTTGAGAAAGCTGTGATGAAAACCACAGCGTGAAACTTTGGATCCCAAATGTATCTAGGTTTACAGGAGTGGCACTCAACCATACATAAAAATTACAGATGACAGTAATTACCCAAAGCACATAAACACAAACATAAGATAGGAGAAAGTATATATAAATTTAGAGAAACTTGATTAATATTGGCTAAGCACTACAAAGTGTAACCATCAAGTATGATCCAATATAATTATGGTTTGCAAAACTGTAATTTACTCAGATTTGAAAAGGCAATGATACAGTATGTCATAAAAATATACAGATGCTGCTACTCAACTATTTTCAGCTGTTGTATATGTTGTAGTCCTTAAAGTATTCTGTATTTAATTTTGTTTAGGCCTGTGTATTTGTAATCTATCTGAAAATTCAGTGTGAATGAGGCTGAAGTCCTGTTCCAGCTGAGCTAAATGTCTGTTGAATTTTAATGACACAGATTGTCTCTTTTAATGTGTTTTTGTACAAACTGATTACATTAACGTATGCTATAATTTAATTATGTGCTAGGCTATTATTTAGAATTATTTGTTCTGTTATTAGCCCTAGTTTCCTGCCTAAACATTTTAAATTCATCCATATTAGGAATGGGTAAATTACATAAAACTGAATTGTTTGTGGTGTTCAAAAGTGCAGGTATATGTGATTTTTTTTTTCTCCTTCTCCCTTTTTTGTTTGCATTTCGCCTTTTGCTCTCTGTAGATTAATCTGATACTCGGGGAAAAAAACCAAGGCCACAACCTTGGAAAGTCATCCCAGCCAAAGATAAACAGTTATCTTTACATTCATTATCATTATCAGAGATCATCTTTTCACAGCTCCAAAATTCTCCCTAGTGGGCAGTAGTCCATCTTACTAAACTACCTACCCATAACTCAACCCAATTTCTTGCAATTGTCTGTCTATACGTATGAAAGTCCATCTCTGAACTACAATGGAGACTATTTTCCATAGCCTCCAGGGAGGCAGCTAATTTTGTTGGCTGCCTTCATTCCATCCGTCTTCCAGTGAATAAAGAAGGGCTCGCCTTTTCCCTAGTGCTGCCCACTTTCACAATTCTGAGTCTGCTCACTGGAAAGCACTAAATTAGTACAAATGCTGAAATGCCTGAGTAGAAGGCTGTTCATTTTCATACAAACTCAGAGTCAGGTTTCACAACCACAGTGACCACTGCTGACAGCTTTTGTAGCTACAGGACTAGGTCTACAGAAGCCAAAACCTAATATTTAAGTCTTGTGGGAAGAGTCCCTGGCCAGAGTCAAGCTGAACTCATGTCCTTCAAGTACCCAATCCTTCCTTATGGGTACACCTCAATCAATAAAATAGAAAATAAGAAAATGAGACAGTTCAAAGTCTTCCTTTAGTCTCTAGTATTCAAAATAACATTTAATTCAATACAGAAGAGGGAATTCTTCCAGTTCTGGTTATTGTGAGGATTTTAAGCAACCATCATCAACCACTGCCACAGGAAGAACAATGATCTGAATGCACCAGTTCAGATGACTGAATTCTCATTCAGTTCTTACTAGTTTGACATGGAAAGGTTTGATCAGTGATGGAAAGAAGAAAACAAATATTTTAGTTGAAAGAACTAATTTGCAATATTAATGAGTCTTTTTCTAAACAGTAGACAAACTCTTTCTAGATATCATTCTATAATTCCTGTGGAGAATCTACAGACAAGATAAGTCAATGTGATACCATTTTACTTGCCCGAACAAATAATTTGGAGTATACTTGAAGCTTTTGACCCTTATTCAGTTATGGGCCATAAAAGATCTAATTTAAAAATTATACACGCTGTCTTATTTCCATTTATGTTACTGGAGCAAACAAAGATTCTTGCTGTGAAGGATGGTTACGTTTAAAGATTGCAAAGAGTAATTCCCTGTTATTGTATAAACAATGAAAAAAATTACAGCAGTAACTTATCAAGTGCAGAATGAAGATAGCTTCTGTGTGAGTGTATAAAAGGAAAATTTGATCCATGGACAGGAAAAAAAAAAGAGGTTTTGTGTGGAAGTTATAAATGTGGAGTTCATTTCAATGTTTTGTGCAAAGGAGTGTGATTGAATGCTCCAGCAGGGCTGTTTTGCAGCAAATGCTGATATGTTACTACTTCCGGCAGGTCATGGAAACTCCAAAGAACAGGATTTTTCTACTTCCTTCACACTGCATTCACCAGGGAATGAAAAAAGTATTCATCCTGAATGAAAACAAATCACACTGCATCTCTGCAAGCTTAGCCAAGCAGGATGACTATAGATGTATATTCAGTGCTGTAAGCTCTCTTAGATGAAGCCAATATTTCCATATGACACCTAACACATTATGCTTGGGATCATGACTTCTGTTCCTCACTACTAGTAGAAAACAAGTAAGTAATAATTTCTTGTGTGTACACACATCTATCAACAACGTGTATTGACTTTCCCCTACATCACATCAATAACTAACCTGTTTGATTAAACTCTGCTCATTTCCTCTCTTTTATGTCAGAACAGCTACATTCATTTTAAGAAAATACTCCTAATTTGCATATGTCACCTAAATAACAATGTGTCCTGTGCCGTGAAATAAAAAGGGGACTTATGTCTTCACCATTGTCTTTAATATAACCCCTTCCCAAAAATGTGGCTAAGTGGATAAGCAATGCAAAAGGCTCAGTCAGCTGAATCAGGTCTGCTGGTTAGCCTTGGAAGCAAGTCACAAAATCAAGTGCCTCTCATTGAAATTCCTTGCTTGCAATCCCTTTGCATTTATAACTGTGGGAAATCAGCTCCACCACCTGATCTGGCCCCAGCTGCCATGGCGTCACATGAAGATAGATGTGATCACTTACGGAGGTACAATAGGGAGCACTCTTCTGCTCTGCTTTCATCTCGCTCCCTGATCTCAGATCAAAGCAGGGAGGCAAGCAGAGCAAGGGCATGTCTACATGGGGACATTACATCAATCTAGTTTGCTCACTCTAAGTGCAGCAATTTAAATACATCTCATTGAAAGGCCTTTGCATTGGTTTGTCATGCTGGCTTAAAATATTTTCCTTATTAATCATAACATCTAAACAGCTCTGTTCTTGTCTGATTTAACTGCCTCAACTTCCCAGCCAATATTTCATTGCTCAGTGTTTGCAGCTGTGATTTTTTCCTGTGTTGTAGGAGGCCCATTTGAAATTAAAGAAATTTGTGGGCAGGGTAGAAAAATAGAGTCAAATGAATGCAATCCTTGAAATCTTTTCCTCATATCTGTTAACATCATCAAAAGCATTACTCACCCACTGCCACGCAACATTAATGACCCATCACTTAACATTGTAATTATTGTAATATGAACAGAACAACACACACATATTTGCCATAGCAGTACTGGGAAGACTTTCTCTTTTTGCAGAAACAAGATGACTGGCAGCACAGTTTCAGTACAGAAAGACGTTCCCTCCTTCCGGGGGAAAAAAAAAACAGAGTAGAGATCAGCTAGGCAGACCTTACAAGGAGCTGCAGCAGACAAACACTTCCACGAAGCTTTCTTTTGGGTGAAAGGAGCACTGTGCTCCAAGGAGCTAAAAGTTCAGCACCCACAGCCAATATTGGGCATGAGCTAATTTATTTCATGGTGATAGATCACAAGAGGGAAGTCAGATGGCAGGAATAGGTGTTTCAGAGAGGTACCTGATCCTAGATGATTTAGACACTGAACTCTGCTTGAACATGGGAATGTAAACTCATCAACAGCTGGCAACTCAGATTGTTCCTCCTGTTGTTCCATAGTGGATGCTGCTGCAAAATAATTTTATTTTATGGAAATGTGGGAATTTACAAGGGAAATCAATTTCACAAGAAGCATTCAAATCATATACAGCACAATTCAGATGCCCCTTTGAAAACTAAGGATTTTAAGGATGGCATAGTGAACTGTCATTAAAAGAAAGCTTTAAGAGAAACTTAAGTTACGAGTTTCAGGTAAAGTGAATTCTTCACCTGGGCTAAAGAACCCATCCAAATAAAGAGCCATAAGGGATTTTAATAAAGAATATTATATTTCTTTAATTTATTGCGTTTTCATACAGGCTTTGAAAGTGTGTCATCTCAGCTACTTAATGCATCCAAAACATTTGAAGAAAAAGAACTCATCCTCCTGACTGACCAGAAGAGCAACAAGTTTCCAACATTTGCTGCTGAAAACACACATTCTGGTAGTAATCTATCCCTGAAACTTTGTGATTGCATTTGGGAATCCATAGTCACTCACAGAGCCAGAAATATTTGTACATGGTGCATGTTATAACCCCAAAGATAGCAGCTATTCACATCAAGTCACTTATTAGCACAGACTCATTTTCTATTTCCCACTTAATAACTTCAACCCTGTTCTCCATTAATAAAGAGTGATGTTAAATGGAACAACTGTTACAGCTATCTGTCTCTCTAGTGTCAACCTGCATCCCACACCTATCCACCATTCTGAGAATGTGAACTATGGTTGATTTGGAGATGGACTGCTACAAAAATATTTCCAGAGACTCAGTAATGGAAATATATTTATTGGCTACTTCAAATTACTTCAGGCACCAAGTCTCCCATAGTACACATTTTAGAAAAAGTCATTACAAACCTACATATATATATATATATATATATATATACATGCTTCC
>NW_008609149.1:6609-9154 GCF_000691845.1 Merops nubicus
TATGTGGTTAGAGGAAACATTTATTACATTGTATTTTTGATGAAAAACAAAGAAAACAACCTGAGACAAAAAAGTCAGTAAATTTTACCAAATTAAAACTGCCTATTTCTCTGTTGTCATATTTAAAATGCTTGTATCTCTTTTAAATTTAGAATTAAATTAAGTAAAACATTACCAGAGAGGGATGTTTTCACAACAAAAAGTGCCCTAACAACTTAATGTTCATGGTAACAACTGTATTCTTGACATAGACCTTTGTCCTTTAATACTTACATGTTGGCATGATTGGTCCCAAAATAGAATCGTAGAATCATAGAGTCACTATGGTCGAAAAGAACCTCTAGGATCATCAATCCAGCCTTCCTACTAGCATTTCCCTAACCACTAGACTACAGCCTTAAGTGCTACACTTACACTTTTTCTGAACACCTCCAGGGATGATGACTCCACCACCTCTCTGGGCAGCTTGTTCCAGTGCCCAACCACTCTCTCAGTGAAGAAATTCTTCCTAATATCCAGTTAAAACCTCCTCTGCTGCAATTTGCGTCCATTTCCTCTCATCCTATCATCAGTAATTTGGGAGAAGAGACCAACATGAACCTCACACCAACCTCCTTTGTAACCTCAACATTACTGAGCCAGGGCAGTAGATATCTTGCTGCCACCCAAGGGCAGTAGATACTTTACTGCCAGTGACTGTGACTTTCCCTCATTCTCCAGTGTCTGAGTGTTCTCTGTCTGGTCCCTGCCTGGTGACTTTCTGGCACTACTCCACAAGCTCCCACCCTGTGCAGGACTGTCAGAAACTCCACATGTCCTCTCTGTGTGGGGACTGGACTTTGCACACCAGCTGAAGAAGCCAGCTTTGCGACAAGAGTCCATATTTTAGAAGCATCACACTCGCTTCCCATGGCCTTTCCTCTAAGATCCAGCTTTTCCTCCTGCACCTTCTCATATATTATAGAGTAAATCTTATAACAGATAAAAATGTCTAAATGTGACAATCAAGAGTGTTTGGGGCAGAATGTTGAAAAGAAATACTGCTGCAAAGTCAGCTTACATGTGAATGCATATAAAACATAATACAAAATATATGTTAGTATATGTATCTATTCACACATTACCTGTGTCTAACTTTGAAGCACATCCATTCTGCAAGTTTTGAGCAGACATAGAGTATTTAGTTTGATCCATGAAGCTGATTTTTTCCTCTTCCTAAATTCACAGAAGTTCACCACAACTCTCTGGGCTCAGCCATCCAGCCAGTTTTTAACCCAGCCAAGAGCTCAACTGTCTAGGCCATGAGCCACCAGCTTCTCCAGCAGAATGCTGTGGGAGACAGGGTCAAATGCATTACTGCAGTCCAGGAAGACAACATCCACCACTTTTCCCTCATCCACCAGATGGGTCACCTGATCACATGTGATCAGGCTGGTCAAACAGGATTTGCCCTTCATGAACCCATGTTGGCTGGACCAAATCCCCCTGTTGTCCTGCACTTGCTGTGTGACCACCTCCAACATGAACCATTCCATAATCTTCCCTGGCACCGAGGTCAGGCTGATAGGCCAGTAGTTCCCCAGATCCTCCTTCCTGCCCCTCTTGTAGATGAGAATCACACTAGCCAGTTTCCAGACTTACTGAGACTTAGTCTTACAGTCCTACTAAGCCAACTAGTAAGTAAATAAATAAACAAAAGTAGTTTTGTTTTTTTTTTTAATTTTAAAACCCCGCATGCCAAAAGTCACTCCTTTCTAATCTCCTACAAGCTGGAAAATAATAGTTTTGCATGTGAAGCAAAGTGCACTTACAGAGCACATCAAAAAATAAAGTTGTCATGCAAGTAGAAATAGGCACATAAGAACTGAGTAAAACTACAAAAATCAAAGTTTTCTCAAATATTTGACTGGGACAACTTAGACAACTTGGACAAATTAGATTATGTCCTTGGACATAATCTAATTAGTAATTAGGTACATAAAAAGTTTGCACAAAAGACTTTACTAGATAAAAGTGATATTGTGAAAAGTGAGTAAAGAGGAAAAGAAAAAGAACAGAAAAGAGAACAGGTAGGAAAAAAAAACAAACTACAGATTTTTTTTAAGAGCTGCAGTGGGCTTTGCTATGTGGAAGAAAGAATTTCAATACCACTCAGTGATTTATTCTTCACAGTCCTTCTGACAACATATGGAGAAGCTACATAAAGCATTTTTCAGTCCTATTCAGAGCTCCCTAGGTGACCTCCTTTGTAGATAAGTATTATAACATTATTATAGCTTCTGAACAGAGAACAAAAATTTCTGGTCAACAGAATATTAGGTGTTATTATGCACTATGCATAGACACTAGAGAGTATGGAAACCTGTCTCAGAGTAAAATAATAATAATAATTCTCCATTAGAGTTTACAAAAGACTTGTTTGTGCTTCATATTCATATTTTGTGCTGTCACTGCAAAAGTTAAGCCATTGGCTGCATACAGAGCTTCAACAGGAAAAAAGTGAAAGCCTGTAGAGAATCACAAAATCACCGAATGTTAGGGATCG
>NW_008609149.1:9182-22470 GCF_000691845.1 Merops nubicus
AAGAGACCTCTGGAATTCATCGAGTCCAACGCCCCTGCCAGACCAGGACCATCTAGTCTAGGGCAGCTCACACAGGAACACATCCAGACAGGTCTTAAAAGTCTCCAAGGAAGGAGACTCCACAACCTCCCTGGGGAGCCTGTTCCAGTGCTCTGGAACCCTTACAGTAAAGAAGTTCTTCCTCATGTTGAGGTGGAACTTCCAGGGTTCCAGCTTCTGTCCATTGCCCTGTGTCCTATCACAGGGCATAAGTGAGAAGAGATTGCCCCTTCCTTCCTGACACCCAGCCCTCATATATTTATACACATTAATTAGATCTGCCCCCCCCCCAAGTCTTCTCTTCTCCAGACTAAAAAGCTCCAGGTCTCTCAGCCTCTCCTCATACGGCAGGCGTTCCAGGCCCCCAAATCATCCTCGTAGTCCTCCACAGGACTCTCTCAAGTAGATCTCTGTCCCTCTTGAAATAGGGAGCCCAGAACTTTGTGAGAAACACAGTTTCTCACTCTGTGAAAAACATAGGTATGTTTTTATTCTTCTACCTTAATACATAAAATAATCAAACTGATGCAATTAAAACTGTTTTCATTGGCAAAGGTGCTTAATTTATTTGCAGAATACATATTTAGAACTTCTTCACCTTCTACATGAGTGAAGCAGTATTTTGATATGTTTCTGCCACAACATTTGGAAAGCACAACTTAAATATCAATGTGCATAGCACTCTTTAATACCACTTACCAGAACGTGTCTGGTAAAATTATTCTGAAACTAGTGACCTTCAGACTGAAACAGCCAGTTATAGTATCCCTGACATAATATGGAAGTGATTTCACGTCACTAAAATCCCTGAGAGAAAGCCTAGTTTCAGCTTCTTCAGGGACACAAATTGCTCACACAGCAATTGCTTTGAAGTTGTAACTTATGTGGAATTAGCAGACTATTAATATCTGAAAAATTCAAATATTATAAAAAGAAGATATTAACTATGATGATTTGTTAACCATTACTTGCCCAAATTTGTGAGGTGACTTGGAAATAACGCTGTGACTTTTAAAATTACTTTGCAATCATAGCTTCATTCAAGTTTGACAGTTAATATTTTTGTACATTATCACAATTATGTCAAATACCCATCACCAGTTGGCTAGTTCATGGATTAATGATAGCCTCCTGCAATTCTAAAAACCAGTCAGATTTCTACTTCTTGCCAGAGCAAGTTCTAGAGTCAGAATGTAACAGCAAATGAACTTCAGAAGGCCAGTAATTGCCAAAAAAAATACTATTTGAAAGGTATTCTCAGGCTCCAGGAATCTTTTTTGCTAAGCAAAAAAGATTTTTTGCAATTTTTTCCATATCAGTTGTAATCATTAAGGCAAAACTAGCCTTAAAAAATCACTAGCTGTTTTGAATACAATATTTTTACTATGGTTTTACGAAAACAACCAATAGTCACTAAAAAAACCAGAATTATTTTCTTCAATTAGCACTGATTTTACAGTTTTTTGCAAATACAGAGATGTTGCCTGAGACTGGTGTTGAAAATATTAATTTAGTTTATACTTCAGTAAAAAGAAATAGCAGAAAAAATCGCATAAAAAGCTAAGCATACAAGTCATTATAAAAGCTATTTTGTGTTTTTAAACAAATTTACTTGATAGACTGAAAGAAAAACAAAAAATCATTGACAAGAGCTAAACTGGAGATGGAAGCCTGCCACGGTTGCGTATGCTTCTTTAACTTAAGCATTCTTTAACCAAAGGCATTGTTGGAAAAATCATAGAAAAATCTCAGGTCAGATCTAGGAGCAGTTCTGCCATTCAAAGACAGTAATTACTTGAAACTTACAGTTCTGCAGCAGGACCAAAAAGCTTTTCCCAGACCTCTCTCTCAAGCTCTCCAAACTGATAGTCTGGTGGACTGATAGTCTGGTGGTTTCATTTTAAAACCCATTGAGATGATGCAGAAAAAAACAACCTGTTGCACACGGCCTTTGTCTCTGTTAGCAAATCCCACAGGAAGGCATGCAACAGGACATATCTAATTCCATCAACAATTATTCCTAGTCAAAATCTGATTATCATGATTTGAATGGTGGTCTTATGTAAACTGAAGCTACAGACATCATCATTCTTCTGAAGGCAAACCTCATGTTTACCTCAGATCAGCACTACTGAGATAATAGTTTTGGCAACAAGTAGAAGTAAAACAGTATACTGCACAGACCGTCGGAGAGTCAGGTAGATCCGTTTGGTCCCTGGCACTTACAGCTTCACGAACAGCACTGCTGAAATGCTCATGTTCCACTTTGTTTTACTGTTGTGAGCAAGTTACTAACCTTTGCAGCTGCTAAAGCAACAAGTGCTTTAAACAGAGGAGTTGGACAGAGATATGGCGAATGTTATTCCGTTCCTAGAGAGCAACAGAACTGAAAACCACAATAAGAACATCCTTCTTCCAGCACACTATGATCAGCCAGAAAACCTGCGAGAACCTCAGAAAATTGTTAACTAGGGGGCTGCACATGGATAGTTCTGCACAATCCAAGAAATAAGAAAACGGTTATTTTTATGAAAGAAGCTGTTGTGGATTAACTGTATTTTTTCACTCTTTACTGCTATTATTCTAATACAGATGGCTATCTAAAGCATGACAGAGATGATACGTGAAGTTTTTATGTAGTTCCATACATCAGAAAAAAAATTGGCATAAGAAAATCTTGTTAATCCTAAAAATATCCACTGTGTTGGCAAATACTTCTCTGTTTTAGTCCCAGGGATGGACAGTAGCTTGCATAGCAGTGAAAAAATGCAAGCTTACAGGAGAAAAAGGCTGAGGAAATTTCACCACATCATTTCATGACACATCTTTGAATTGTTCAGCTCAGTTGATTAAGATGGATTACTTCAATTAAAATACATCTGTCTGAATACATTGCTATTGCATGGGGCACCTAATGGCACCATCACAGTGTTTCTAGTTCTTTTTCTAGACAAGTAAGCAGTCCTTGGCTTACACAAAAATATCAAGCCATTGATATTTTCTTGATGCACATTTCTTGGGAAGAGTGTGGTAGTTTCCTGTGCATTTTTGTCTTCTGCTTGAGCCTATTCCCCCAACACACATGCTCTGTTGGAACTAGGCAGACAGGTTTGTGATCAGCTCTGCTAAAAGGACAAGCACATGCTCTACATAAGTTAATTTCAGTAAGATAGCATCCTGACTCAGCAGCACTAATTTCTCAAGCAAGAGCATAGCTTGCCATACCCCAGCTTCTGCTGTAATTTACTGCAGAGTGACAGCACAATCATAAAAAGGAAAATGTGTATAACATATGTTAAAGTATTCGTATGCAGTTTCTATCCAAATATGTTGTTGATTTTTTTTTTTTCCTGTTAAATGCAGGCATTGATCTGAGACTCTATTCAAATACAGCAGCACAGATCATTTTGATTATTTTGCTGGGAGAAAAAAATAGTTATTTCTTCCCACCCAGAGGAGAGAAAAACTCAAAACAGATCTGGTGCAAATGTATCTCCCACAGATATCGCCACACTAAATTCTTTAGTGACAAGATTGCTAGTATGAGTTACATATTCGACATTAAAGAGTGAGAAAAAGGGGGTAAGTGGGAAAGTAATATCATTTGTACTGATAAAGTAGCACTATAAAGACAGCTGTACTCTACACAAAGCCAGGATAGATGAGCATGTAAAGTACTAAATATAAACACTGTAACTCTTGGAAGCTTCTTTTTCAGATCCTTACCTGAACACGCCTTTCCCTTTCAGCCCTAAAACCCACAGTTTTAAGACTACTGAAAGAAACCCAAGCTGTTCTTAAAACATATTCATAGTGTTATTTGTATAGATCTGCTCTCTAGGTGAGATTTCAGCTGGACAAAAGAGCATAGTTATTACTATTTTTGAAAGAGTCAAAAATTTTAAATATAAATGCTATAATGCTGCAACACTGCTATAAGAGTGTATTTAGAGGAGTAACAGCTTTTTTCTGTTTTTAAAAGAGTCATTTCAAATTTTTGAAATTTATCACTTACAAAATATGGCACATGTACCCTTGGTGGAAGATGGTCAGGTCAGAAAATATTTGACCAAACTTGTAATTTTTGAGTCCATATGCTTTGATGGGATTTACCTATCAGTGCTGAGGGAGCTGGCAGATGTCATTGATAGGCCATTCTCAATAATCTTTGATGAATCATGGTAACTGGCACAAGTGCCTGAAGACTGTAGGAAAGCAGAGGTCATCCCCATTGTGAAGAAGAGCAAAGAGGACTCAGGGAACTACAGGATGGTCAGCCTCACCTTGTTCCCTGGGAAGGTAGTGGAGTAGCTAATCCTGGAAACCACTTCCAGGCTCAGTAGGGACAAGAAAATCATTGTGTGTGATCAACAAGGCTTTACCAGGGGATAGTCTTGCTTGACCAGCTTGATATTATCTACGTAGATTTCAGTGAGGCCTTTGTCTCATATAAGATCCTCATAGAGAAGCTATTGAAGTATTGTCTGGGTGAGCAGTGAGTTGGCTGGAAAACCGGCTGAACGGTTGGGCCCAGAGGATGGTGATCAATAGTGTGAAGTCCAGCTGGATGCCAGCAATTCAGACTGTGCCTGACACGTCAAATCTGGGTCTGTTCCTGTTTACCATTGTCATTAGTGATCTAGATGATGGGGCAGAGTGCACCCTCAGCGAGTATACCGATGACATAAAACTAAGCAGGGTGCCTGTTGTCAGAGAGTTGTGCTGCCGACAAGAGAAACCTGAATTAGCTGGAGGACTGAGCGAATGGGAATAGCATAGCATTCAACAATGAGAGGTGCAAGGTCCTGTACGTGGGGAGGAATAACTCCATGCGCTGGTGTATGCCGGGGGTTACCCAGCTGGAACACAGATAAACAGAAAAGCACCTGATTGTCCTGCAGGGCACCAGGTTGAACAGCCAGTAATGTGCCCTTGATGCAAGAAGGCAAATGGCATCCTGGGCAGCATTAATACTGGGAAGGTCATACCTGGAGTGATGTGTCTAGTGCTGGGCTCCCAGGTACATGAGAGCCACAGACAAACTGAAAAAAGTCCAGCAAAGGGACACAAATATTGAAGGGATAGGAGCACCTTTCCTACGAAGGAAAGCTAAGGGAACTGGAACTGTTCAGCCTGGAGAAGAGAAGGCTCAGAAGGATCTCATCAATACACATAAATACCTGCAACAAGTGTGCAAACAAGAAAGAGACAGGTTCTATTCACTAGTGTCCGGTGATAGGACCAGAGGCAACGGGCACACACTGAAACACGGGAAGCTGCATCTGAACATCAGATTACATTCCTTCATTGTGTGGGACCAAGCACTAGCACAGGTTACTCATATGAGTGGTGGAGTCTCCACCCTTGGAGATACTCAAAAGCCCTCTGGACATTGTCCTGGGAAAATTATTTTGATGGATTCACTTGAATTTAGGGATTGGAACAGATGAACTCCTCAGGCCCCTTCCAACCTCAATCATTCTCTGTGACTCTGTGATATTTTTTAGCCTGAGGTAAATTTTAATTTTAAACATAAACCAAATTTACCGTGAATGAAAATGTGGGATTTTATCAAGCCAAATCTCAAACTCATCTTGTAGCTCAGCAGCAATAAATTTGGATTTGATTCTTGCACCTCAAGCCTTATAATTTTGTTCTTAACTTTAACTAAACACATAACTTCTTTGTCAAAATATATTCTACTTCTACTTACTCTTCAGTGTCCATCCCTGACATTCACCTTTAACCCAGAGTGACAACTGGGAACAGACTGCTCCTTACCCATTTTCAAGCCAGCTGAAACAGATATGGCAGCTGTGGTACAGTGGAGCCAGAGGAGCAAGTCAAACTGATGCCATTGCTACAGCTTGTCCGTGAGAGGATCCCTGCTCCCCAGAAAGTTCTATCCCACATCACACACCCTTCCTTATGGAGCAGCAGCAATGAAGGGCACTCCTACTAGATTATGTTTAACCACTTACCCACAGTTCTTTAAAAACATTTCCTATTCAAACATGATGCAAGTCCATTCCTTGCAAAGTTCTTCACCCCAGTAATAATCCGATACTTAGTCTGTGCCATTCAGCACATACACAACTATACCAATACAAAGAGCTTAGTTTTCTATCATCTTACGTCAGAGAAGCTGGGAAAAGCCTTCTATTGAATTAGTTTATTTTGTGCTGCTTTTATTTAATAAGCCCACATAGCACCATGTTTTGAGCTAGGGACCTCCTTGAGTTATATCCAGAAATAAGTGACAGAATATCCCATAAATAGCACACAAAATGGCTTGATTTTTTAATTAATAAAATTAAATAAGAGAAATGCAGTAACAACACTTCTTTCTCAGTCCACCATTATTTTTCCCTCAGGTAACAGATGTGGGCTGGTAATGTTGTTCCCAAACTAATCTCTACCTCAGGACACAGTTCTGAGCTTAATATATATTTTAGCTTAATATATGTACAATTTATTTTTAAGCTCAGTTATTTTTTCTCTGTTTCAAACAGTATCCTTTATTAATCTTTGCACTTATGTCAACAAGGAAAAAAGCTGTCCCTGTTGTCCCTTGGCATTTAAGGCTACATTCAATGCAGATAAGGTTTGTTTGGGAATGTATAGGGTCTGCTGAAGACAATCACTGGAGATAGAACCTTAATTTAACCTCAAGCCTGTAGTATTTCCCCTGGGACATGGATGACTGATAACACGGCAGAGGGCAAGGAAAGCACAAAATTATTGAGAAATGGAAGCAGCAAATCTTGAGTGTTGATTTTTTTCCTCTGAATCAATGTTTATAAGGATAGTCATGCGTGTCTGACTCAGTCTGGAGACATTAAGCATCCTAAAAGAATAATTTTACAATGCACTGAGAGTGGATGTTTTTGAAAGTAATTTCCAAGGCACAAGAAATGCAGTTGTCATGTAGTCATCCTAACCCAAAATGTCATTACAGAATTAAAATACACTTGCTCATAATGTCCCATGTATAAGGTATTTCATCAGTTGCTAATTTAAATGAAATAAGACCTTAACAGAAGCTTGATAACATTTCCCAGAGGAACATTAGAAAATTGTGTTAATGAGCATTATTAAAGCCTGCTTCTGTAAGCAACTAGGTCTTTATTAACTGAAATTGTATGTGATGTTTTCCTGTATTATAGCTCTAAAGATGAAGCATGAAAAATTAGATAGGATTTTGTTTTAAATAAACAGCTTTTATCTGTTCTAAACTTAAAGCTACTCTGTTGGGGTTAAAGGATAAATAACCTCTTTATTTGCTAATGATAAATTTAATTGCCCAAAGGCAAACTGAATACAAGCTGATTTATGTTTTTCTTTCTATGGGATAAAAAAACCCAAAAGCATCCTTAGTAGACATAGCTAGGAAAGGCTGCCACAGCTTCAGAGTCTTTGCTCTCAGAATCAAAAATACATTCATTTAAAAGAGAACATACAAATATTCTTTATCAGACAAAAAGGTGTAAGGAAAAATACCGTATGTGATATGAAAATAAATAAAAAAAAAATTAAAAAAAAAAAGCACCAAACCGAAACGTAATTTTATTGCAACTCAAAGTGTGGATACTCTTTAAATCATGCCTTCTTAGTTGAAAAAACAAAAGAAGTTTTTCTTCCTGGCATCAACCACAGAGCATCCAAATCCCTGAAAAAAATACCAAAGGAAGTTGGAAGAAGTGAATTAAATTTAAGCTCAGATTTTAGGGAGAAAATTTACATCACTCATTGAGCAACCACAATAGTCTCTTAGTATAGAATCAATTATGTGCAGTTAAAGAAGCATTTGTGTTTCATTGTTAGTGGCTGTTGTCATTTATTCCTCGATAATAAAAATCAAAATATCAAATCAACATCCTCAGCTGATACTTTAAAGTACTTGGATATTTGCAGAGAAAGCAGAGATAATATTTTTTATAAGATTTTACCCCATCAGAAGGGCAGGGTAAAATGTAACTCCTTAAGACAGCATCTTGTGCTTCATATTGAACAACAGCTAATGAAATCCTAAGAGGGTTTGTTACATAAGCCAGTGGACTGAAGAAACCTTTAACATGTAGGAAACTGAAGTTAATTAAACTGTTACGGGTATCCTATCCATCATCCCACCAGATCACTCTATTCTGAAACATATTTACATTTTGCAATTGAAAAAAATGTACTTGGCATGGTTGATAAACCATGTTTACTGTCCTTATTGATTTGACATTTGTGCATAACCTTTATGCTTTAATTATCTAATAGCATCTCCCGAATCTTTCTCTGCTACAGAAAGTATTTGATTTCCAAGCAATTAGACATATTTGACAATTAGTAGACAGTAAGACTGTTCCCTTCAACAAATTAATCAGTTTGGGGAAAGCACTGTTTCATCACTGAGCTGAATTTGCTGAAAAAGTTGTTTTATTGAATATAATTTTAACATACTTCAGTACCTTAGCGTGATCAAAGCACATTTCAAGTCTTTTCATATTTCGCTTACAGGATAGATTGCTTTTAAGGAGCTTCTTTTCTGTATAATAATTCTGAAACCTGAATGTAACATAAGGGAATTTAAGCTTAAGGTTAACAGCTGGCTGCATTTCTGGGATCAGCAGAAGAAATGAGATCAAATATTTTCTAATACAGATAGGGTCAAGGAAAAGAAGAAAGCTGGTCACTGCAGTATAAATTCGTGTTCTATTTTGAATCTTTGATGACAGATAGTTTTACTTCCTTTTGAGACACAGTTTCTGAGAATTTTCTTTTACCACATTGTGTTAAATCATTTTATGATATTTTAAAACTTTTATCCATTACTTACTCTAGCACATATTTCTGCCAGAAGTCTTCACATTGCAATGTTAAAAGTCACTCCTGTCAGCTTATGGAAAACACATCTGTTTCTTTGTTTTGGAGACATTTCTTCAGCGAGAAAACTTAGCAGGGAAAATTCAGTAATAAAAAATTTTGCATGTTTCACATTTATGAAGGAACACAGTGCAATCTTGTCTTACTTGTGAAATGACATGAGTGAATGGTAGTCAAACCTTCAAGCTCATATTTGTGAAAGGTAACACCTTATCATTCCATGCATAAATGGAGCACATCACTGTGAAAGAGGCCTATGGCACCATATTCAACGGAGAGAAGCTTCCACCAGTGCTGGTGCTGTGTGAAAGAGATGTACCATCAAAGTCGCTCATAAGCCTTAACACAGGAAGCAAAATATTCTGGAGGCAGCAGCACATTTTGCTCTAGACTGCAGTATGTCAATAGAACATTGTGAGTTCCTGGTCATCACTGATAACCTGCAGTTAACCTGGTAATTTGTCATAATTGAATTAGCTTCTCCTCTTCTCAACGTTATCCAACATCATCACGAAGAAAGGAGGAGTATAAATTGTACTTCAGAGAGAAGGGTGATCAAGATGACAGAAATTTGGCTCAAAACTTTCACTAGACTTCAAATTTTACACTGTACCTCTACATACTGCAATCCAGATCTTCCAGTGAGAAGAGTTATAGGGTTATACCATGTACAAAATATGTGCTTCTTAGGCATCTGCAAAATACAATCCTATGATTTAGCCAGTGTAAGAGGACTCATACACTTCCTTTAGACAGCGTTACTGGCAGTGTTTTACACAGCAATTTTAACTACAAGTAAGATAAATGAGAGCAGAACAGAGAATTACTTCTCTCAGATGGAAGGGAAGGACTCTAACCTGTTTCTCTTCTTAACTTTTTCACACTATGCAAGGAAGAAACCAAACAAGCAGTCTTTTAATATGGTCAGCTAATTAAAAGCTGACCAAGAATCTAGACTCAAGATGTTAGAAATTAATCATTATTTTCTGATAGAGATCAGTTAGAGTGTTTAATTCGCCTTGTTCTTTCTTGCTGAAATAGTACTTAGCCATCAGTTCTTATCCAGGGAACTATTTCTAAGCAGAGTACATTTTCCCTCATCCAATAAAATTATGCCCTTCTTTCAACCTAAGCTTTCAGTATGTTACCACCTTTTACCTGACCTTTAAACAACTTCCTCACTCCTAAGGGAATTTTATATTGCACTGGGCATAAAAGTGTGGACTCAATTCCGATATCTATATGCAGCAGAACTCTCCTTGCCCATCAGTACATAAATTTCAGTGAGATTTTAACATGAGCGTATACTCACAAAAAAACGACACGGTGAAATAAAGACTTTTTTTTTTTTTTTTGCCCTGATACTGTGCCAGTATCTTTACAGAGTTCACCAGTAACTACTTTGGACATCTTGCTCTAATTTCAGAGTTTATAAATCTGTCTCTGTGTCTCTCTTTAATTCTTTCACAAAATATTACTTGCATTTGCTGCCTGGTGTGCAATAGCTCTTGGGCAAATTAAAAGTATTTAAAAAAAAATTAAAATGTTCCTCTAAGTTAATTCTTAAATGGAAAAATCTGAATATCTCTTTCTGGTATAGTAGAATAATTAAAGCTGTAGAATATCTTGCAATAGGGCAGACCTTACCTATATTGCTTGATGGTTTCACCATTTTTTTATATGTAAAATATTGATGCGGAAAACTATCATTGGTGTTGGCACTAATGCCAAGCCTACAATGCAGGCTTAAGTTTTTCTCCATATTAATGATTTGAAGATGTCTTCTTTCCATATCCCATTATTTTGCTAGAGGTGTCATTCAGAATTGGTTTCTGATAAATTCAGCCTGGTGCCTCTGTGACTACTGCATAGGTATAGTAGCTTTAAATATTTATATGGTGCTACTGGTGATAATTATTATTCCAACTCAGTATAGTTTTAATGCATTTAAATGTCAATGTTTCTCAGTTTAATTCATCATGCACACATTCAGATGCTTGTATACATATATTCAGTATGCATCTCCAAGGACCTAAAAAGACCTATTCATATTTTAGCAGCTGTGAGAAAGTGAGGACAGATTTCCTTTACATTCCTAACTGTAAACATTAATTAGGTGCTTGGCACTCATTAATGATTAAAAAACTCTTTGTAAAATAATCCATCATAATTCTTTTATCACTATGACAACCCAAAGAACTGTTTCATTGTACTGTGGTATCTCTGATGGCAAAGTTAAAAATTACATGTTAAAATAAACTCCATTTATTTACTCAGTTTGTTTCCATGGGAAAAAAAAAACGTGGTTTTCTGTGATACCTAGTAAGTGTCTGAATAGGAGAATGTCATGCCTTATTATCTGTTTGTATGCATTTGTTGAAAAGCCATTATGCAGTTGCCTATACACTCAGTGTGTATTCTCAGGCTTAGCCATTGCAGCAGAACAAAACCTCAAAAACAAGAACTCGAATATTTTCTTTAAAATATTAGCAAAATGCTGAGGGTTATCACAAAAAGAAAAAAAAAAAAAAAAAAAAGGCAGCAGCTCCTTTTTGCAAACGTGACTGGAACCTTGGATTTCCAAGTGGTACTATTTGCAATTGTTTGCTTAAGCAAAGCACAGAAGAAAGGAACATGGCATTCCATGAGGTCTGACAAATGATTTCCAAGGTCAGGCATATGCACAAAAGAAACAATAGCTCCTCACTCTGCATCCTGTTACAGATTCTCTCCTTATGCTACCTGTGACACTGCCTCTGTTTGATTCCCATGAAGAGTTATGAAGGCTGGCACATAGAATGGGTCCAGTGTCGTCCAAAACACGAGACTGAAGCTGCTGCTTGTCAGAACACAGCTAACTGTTGAGAAAATCCCTCTATTGATTTTCTTAGTGTGACTCCACCCCAGCTGTTTTCTCAGCCTAATGCTGCATCTCCAGAATGTGTAATAGTAATTGACCAGAACAGAGTGTCAGGACTAATTAATGTACTCTCGTTATTGGTGAGAGTGCTGTTTTTCAAAGAATGCCCTAGCTGTTATTTATGGCATTTAATTAAGGTACAATCTTATCTAAATAATCAGTGTGTTGCAAAATAGAAGAGACAAACTACAGAGCTATGATAAGCCAAACGTAACACGCACAACCACATTTGCACAAAACATTTAGACATTTTTGCTAGTCATGAGAAATTTAGGAAATTAGTATGGTTTTTTAGCTTTTACGAGGCATGTGAAAACATTCTATGCCTTCTAAATGGATTTACTCTAACTGCCTAATTCATTATGCTAAAACCATGAAGCAATTTCCTATTCAAAGCCCGGCTCACAGGCTCTCTGTTGTCAAGTATTTGAATTTCAGATTAGAAATGTGTTCATTTGGATAGCATGAAAGGAAAGCTTTGTTGTCAGCTTTGCTTTATGTTCTGCCAGCAGCCAAATCCCTCTTCTTCAGCAGTCACCAGCAAAATACCAGACCTCCACTCTGGTCTTGACTATCTTGAAACAAACACAAATGCCTTTGGCCTTTATGGCCTAAACACTGTTTTGAGGTTTGCTGTTCCTCCCTCTCCCTCAATATTTTTTTAAGGATTATTTCTGACAGATGATATCAGCAAATGTTTAGATTACACTGAGTTTTTCTTATCCCTACAGAATGGGAGGGGACGGAGGGAGACAGCATTTCCACAGTGGAGAAGAGCCAGGATATTTGGTCCTGTTAGAAGCTCCATAGTTTGCTATGGAACAGCATACTGAGGTGGCTGCAGCCCTTTTACCCTCAGTGTGTTTCCAACTATCATCACCTAAACTGAATTTTAACTATGCTGCTGCTTGCTTGTCAGCAGCTATTTGTTTGCTGGCTTTGAAAAAATAGACAGCTGATGAAAGTCAGGGGCTGTGTTCCATGCAGAGTAAAACAAACTCACCTAATACAGCCTGCTGGATGAAGAACCCTAAGCATTCATTTATTTGGCTAGTAATATGGAAGTCAAGGAATTCCAGCTGCATTTCTCACAGGAAAGAGCTTTTCAGAGCTCTTCTGTTACTGTAAGCAATTTGTGTTAGGTTTAGGGGCTACACGGTGGAAGGATAAGCCCAGCACACCCTTCTGTTAATTAAAAGCAAACATTCACACAAGGAATGTTGTAACCTAAACATGAACTTTAATGGTTGTAACATAGCTGGAAGCAAAAATAATTACTAGCAGCTATAGGAGACATTGAGATATTTGTAATCCCTTTGCTTTTGAATACAATAACCCCTATGTAGTAATAATAAGCTCTTCAATATAGGAAATGGTAATAGAAGATCTCTCTCCTGATACTGAGGCTGTGCAAATAATTGATTTCTCAGCTGAACAGATGAAGTCAAAGAAGAAAAG
>NW_008609150.1:0-5364 GCF_000691845.1 Merops nubicus
GAATCTGAGGCTCATGGGGAGAGCCTAATCACTACTATAGAAAATAGACACTTCCCCAGAAATCACAAAATCACAGAATGGCTTAGGTTGGAAGTGACCCTAGAGATCATCTAATCCAACCTCCCGGCCACGGACAGGGACACCTCTAAACTAGACCAGGTTGCTCAAGGCCTCATCCAGCCTCGCCTTGAACACCTGTGGGGTGGAGGCATCCACAAGCTCTCTGGGCAATCTCGTCCAGAGTCTCACCATCCTCATACTGAAGAACTTCTTCCTAAAAATCGAATTAAAATCTACTCTCCTTCAGTTTAAACCATTTCCCCGTGTCCTGTCCCTGCACACTCTTGTGACAAGTCCCTCTCCAGCCTTCCTGTAGGTTCCCTTCAGGTACTGGAGGCAGTTCTAAGGTGCCCCTGGAGTCTTCTCGAGGCTGAATAACCCCTGTGCCCTCAGCCTGTCTTCACAGCAGGGATGGAAATGGAAGAAAGAGATGGCACCAGGATAGCCAGAGCAAAACCACAAGCTACAGGGCTCACAGGGAAGGCAGGAGTTGCGATTTTCCCTGTCTGACAACAGAAACCCAGCTCTTTCCTCTGCATGGAAAGATAATCAGTCACCTGTTGGCTTGATTCACTTTCCACAAATAAATAGATTATTCGCTAGGTCCGGTGGAAATCTGGATCCAGTTCAAAAATAAAGCCGGTAGACTAGTTGGAGAATTGAAATGACCAGGACTGAGTGTCAGGCCAGCCTTTGTGCACAGCCCAGGAAATTTATCTTGCCTCATCCACTTTTCAGTTCTCTATTATATCCTAAAAACAATACTGGTACCTCCTGCATGTCTGTTCTCAGATCTCCAGGGCAAAGGCTCTGCCTTACTCTGAGACTGCAAAGCATCCTACATGCAGAGGCTCAATTCCTACCTCGGGACTATTGGTGTCACCATGAAGAGAAAAACAGTAGAGACCAGAAGATGATTCTGTGGGACTTAATAAACAGCATTTGCAGGCTGTCTGGATTGAATTTCTCTTGGCATACTTGAGAACCCTGCAGAGACCTTGTAATTTGTTTCTGCTGACTAACTGATGCAAGTGCAGCTTGTTAACTTCACCCTGGATGTTAACAAGATAAGTAAGCCTGCTTCACCAGAGAGAAGTGATAGAAAGAGAAACAAGAAAGAAACTGCTAGTACTTTACAAAGTATAATAATTTAAAGGGGTCAATATATAGATTTGTGCACATAAATAAGGCCGCAGCCACCTCTCAAATTGCTGCTTTGAAGGAACAGCACAATAGGATGATCACACAAAAAGCCCACAGGGCATTTGTCTTCTATTTGACTATAATTTACAATTTAGGGGGAAAGGATACTACAATGTAAAATGTACTGAAAAGATTCTAATCCTGAATAATACCAAACAAGCAGGTCACAAGAAAACCTCTGAACCGGTGAAAATAAAGTAATATTGATCTAAACATGACTATTTAAAAATAAAAAAAAATAGAAGATGGAGAATTCAAGACTTCAGTGTAGATTGAAAAGTAACCTGTGAATCAGATCTATCTGTGGGGGGCTGTTTTTGTTCTTCCAGCTTTTGAATAAGTTCTCAGGCTTTTCATATCAAAACAGAAATAGCTAAAGCCACAAAATGTGTAAATGCTTCAAAACGTTTTATCAGGAACACAATTCAGTGTCCCTATCTGCAAGAGAAAGAAACTGGTAACAAACTGTCAGGAGTAGTGGGAAAGGAGACACTGGATGAGTTATAATAATTGCTATGAAAAATTGCAGAAACCTTAATTGCAGAAAACTTAAATTAACCTAAAATGACCTTCATATATCTGCATGTCTTCTAAATACTAACAAGAAGATCTAAAAAAAACAGACAACCAATTCATATAACTTTAATTTTTCTATATTAAAAGGGGGAAAAAAAAAAAAGACATTAGTGCCTTACAGTAGAAAATATTATGTCATAAAGGAAATTGACCTTCTGAGATAGTTTTTAACTTTATTAGGAATTAAAAGTTTTTCTCAGAACAATCTCTAAAAATTACTCTGTATCTGCAGATAAGTAATTAATTATTTTTATCAGGAAAAAAGTAAATTGTTTCCCTCAATGATTAGAAGATTAAAGTCTGTGTTTTGTCAGACTTCTGGTTTGACTTCCTGAAATTCTAAATTCATAAATGATTTTGTAAGAGTAATGTTAATAAAACCATCCAGTGAAAAAGGAAAAAAAAAAAAAAAGAACAGAAATTACACAAAGAAATATTTCCTTGTAAGTACTCAGGAATAAAGCTTTTCTGGTACGTATGTGATTACATGCACTATGATATTGCTATTATCCCAAAATAATTGTGAATCAAAGCAAAATGCGTCCATTTAGAGCTATCGAAAATCACAGCACCGTATCGGTTACTACTTTGCATATCTAGCTTTCTCTAGTTACACGCAAAAGTAACTCACAAGCACATTATGTTTTCTGCACCTTTGGGTCATGATTAGTAGATCAATTAACTATGGATGAAAGTAGAAATCACAGCCTGCTGTTAAATAGCAAAGATGCCTTTCATAAGCAGTGTTACGCTTGCACACTCAGTATCAAAATAACTGAGATATTGGGTAGTGAAATGTCATTATTGCCTCAGATTTGTGTTTTATTGTTGCTTAGATGGCTATGGTACAATGACTGTATGACTGGATAAATCACTAGCTGAAACAGAAATGATGCAAAAGCTTTAGGTTTAAATGAAGGGCGAGAAAAAAGAACTGCGTGTCAACTCTTAGAATGGGAAATGAAAAAAAAATAGATTTCATGTTAATGTGTCATTGCTCATTTTTGGAAGACAACAAAACATTCTGTGCTGTTCTTTGTTGGTTTCAATAAGCTGTAAAACATTATTTACAAGACACTTTTTATTTATAGTTGACTACGGGACATATGTTTTTGGGCAAGAGTGTAGGATGACATACTAAAGTAATAGTTGGGGTAAAGGGAGGTTTAAAGCTACCCTGTTTTAAATGTACAGATATTTTATTCATAAATGATGGTACAATGTCATGGCAATTTTCTGGTGTAGTAGTTCTGTCAAGTCCTAGCAAGAAGAAAGGGTTAGATTCAGGGAGTGCGTGTGAGAGTGGTTTTACAGCCTTCGGGTAGTAGCAGCTACAGGTTTGTGCTCCTCGGAAGTGTCCCTTCCCTGCTCAGCATGCACAAACATCTTCTGGGAATGAATCTGACAACACAGTTTTAGTTAAAAACAGATAAAGCTATTATTAAGTCATAAGACCCTATTAGGCTATTCTAACCTTCCTCAGAGAGCCTTAGTGCAAGACAGAGAGTTCTGGTTGGTAAGGTAGAATAGTAACTGACATGCTACCTTAAAGACTAGAATCACTTGCATTGACCACATTTTTCAGTGCATTCAATGCCCTTCCTGACTATTCACTAGCTGTTCTCAATGCAGACCCAAAATCAGTTTTTGATTCTCCAGCACTTGGAAGAATTCAACTGAAAATATGTGTTCTAGCTTGTAATTTTATAATAGAAAAAGAAATTTTTTTCTCTCTCTTTCTTCATGTACTTCCTGACGCCATGTCTGTTTACCATTTGACAGATCTTCTGGCATGTGTATGAATACATTAGCATATCATTAAACCCAGGCAGAAAGAACAAATAATTGACAGAGGTCTGCTTTGTCTCTAGAGATGAAGTACAACTTTCAGTTCAGCTTCAATTAAGTGTTTTTCTTTCTACTGATAGTAATTGGTCAGATTATCATCTACTGAAGGAAGTGTAATTTGTAGAACTTTTTCTCTTTTCCTTGCCTTTTAACATTTGTGTTCTGTCCTGACTTTTTCTCCATAGGTAGCTTACCTATGATACAACAGTTCCTTCTATGTGGACTCCATTGGAAACAATTACATTTTAGCATGTCAAAGCCTAGTTTACCAAGCATTGAAATGCAATGTGTACAGTTATAACCTTAGTTTGACATTATATTAACCTGTTAGAAGGTTAGATTTCATCTGTGGAGATTTATGTCAACAGATTCTACACTTTCATCACGTAAACTGAAGACTCATTTGTTGAACTTACTAACATTTTATTGGTATGAAAGTGAGCTACAGTACTTACTAATGGTTGACTCAAAAAAAAAAAAATCTTGAAAAAACACAGTACTGATATGTTATATCAGACACTTGGTAAAAATCTCTTCTGATGAGAGATGATTATTCAGAAAAAAAAAGCTGAAGGTTTTACGCTACTTAAAACCTATAAATTAAGATGCTAGTGATGGTGTTTAAGCAGTTAGTGGCCTGATCCTCTAAAAGGCTATTTCCTGTAATCAGTTCTTTGTTGGGTGTTACTGCACACTATTTTTTCAGGCCAATATAAACTAAGAATACATTAAGTTCCATCTCACAACAACTCAAATGAGTTCTGAAGATAAACTGGTCTTCAGGAGAATATACAGAACCCTAGCAAGCATCATAACGAAACGGATTCCACACAATATGCCCAAAGTTGACATCTGCTTGTTTTGGACAAGGTTTGCTTGCACCTACTCAAAATAGTGAATTCATATTTACTTGTTGTCTATTGTCATATTTTGTTATGACTCCCACAAGGTTCCTCAGCAAACACTTTGCATCATCTAATCTGTGGGAGACCTTGCTGGCTGAAGTCAAGGTGAAAAAGTAAAAAACTGCCACCTCCTGTTCTTAACAGTTGCAAATAAGCTTCCTGAAATTTTCTTCACCAAGTTCTATTGGATTTTATTTTTTATCATTATTACTATAACTTTCCACAAGTTTGAATGCCTCTAATTTAAGAGAAAAATCAACCTTTTTATTCCCGTACAAAATTACATCAATAATTTTTGTGGAAAAATTCAACATTTCCATGACTGAAGCGTGTATTGAAACCAGACAGAGAGATCTGCAGTAGGTCTTGATAATTCACCACCAAAATCCATTCCTACTTGGTCTAGACTAATTCTTTCATTCATTGAAGATGGTAAATACTTAGCAAAGACGTGCTCTTTTGACAGACAAATTCTCATGTGATCCAGACTTTGAGTCAGTCAGTTTAAGCTGAACATTTTCTACTATTGCTTTCCTTTCTGTAGAGTCGTGGACATTAGGGAATTTTACATTTCACACACATACTGTTCCTATATGATAACAGCCACCTAACAGAGTTGTGTCAGAATAAAAAAACAGGCAGGGTACGTTCTTCTTCACAAGTTTTAAAAGGAAGTGCAAATCCTTCTCCATTATCTGCATGCTCACAAATGATGGAATCACCACTTCAGATTCTGTAGCATGAAAAGATTTCTAGTGCCTAATGTTTCCTG
>NW_008609150.1:5374-14089 GCF_000691845.1 Merops nubicus
GAGCTGGGAAATGTTCAGTTTTAAGTGATGTACTTGAGTCTTTGTGTATGTCAGCTGGTGAGAGTCATCTGAGAATACAACCCCAAACACTATTTCTTTTTCAAAAAAAATTCTGCTTACATCTTTTTATTAAAAACTTTGTTATTTATGATGGAGAGACTGGTATTATTATTTTTTATTCCATGCAGTTCTTACTTTATCGTGTTCATGTGTTACTAGTGTATACAGCCATCCACACTGAAGTATATTCACAAATTCAAGATTCTGACAATGATTTCTTTGTACTCAGAGGTTTAAATAAGTTTTTTAGTTTACCAACACATAACTGAGTGCTAAATTTCAAGGAAACTTTTCCTTAGCTGGTAGGATTATTTAAAATCCAAAATCTACAAAGCATTGATTGTAAAACTGGTACAAATGGGAGTGCTGCTGTGCTTAAGTTAAGCATGTGTGTAAGCACTTTGACAGATTGGGTTCTAATCAAGAAAACAGTGAAAAGCACCATCTGTTCAGTGACATTTCACGAGACAGTGAAAAATTCTGAAGTCTAATCTTTGGTGCAGATAAAAAAGAGATCTGTCCAGAGCAACAAGCTATCACAAAATTAATTTACCAGCAGAACAAGCAATTCTTCACAGTGCCAGCCTCTTCAGCTTCCTCACATTAATTTTGTATATTATAAGAAAAATCAGTTAAAATGCATCCCTTCTGCAGGCACAAAGCTCAGTGAGGATGAGAAAGAAGTGCAATTTTGTTTTTCCCATTCTGTGGTAATAGTGGTGAAGGAAATCAGATATCTCATTTTATGACTAATTTACAAGAGTCAGCTCTAGTCATTATTACTTTGTCTATAGTGAGAATGACATCACTGTAAGTGGCTGCTTTTTCTGATTAGTCAGCCTTGTTTCTGAGAAACATCTATCCCCCATGCAATCAGGTCTTCTTGGGGATGAAATCTACCTCACAAATTAAATGACTGAGAGTAGAAAAAAATCATATAACATGTGGTATACAGCCACATGTTACCAGACATGGCTGTGGAGCAAAATTAAATAAATATAACTACCACATTGGATTAATTAACAATATTAAAAATACCAATGCTTGAAACTGAAAAATTAATATGATATCTACTCCCACTTTCATCATGCACTAAAAAAGAAAGACAGCGAACAATAAATATTATTCAGGAGTCAGATGAAAAATATGCCAAGTCAATAAAGATTCATCAACACACTCAGGTTCAAAATTCTCTTCTGTTGGTTAGTCTCTGGCCCAAGCATGTTGTGGTTTTGCAAAAATGAAAAGTTTCAGAAAAAGAAACATACCAGCTGGAACTTGGCAAGACAACTAATTCCTGTGACTCACTGTGTCTGGCACCAGGTGTCAAACGTAGAGAAGAAAAAAAAAAGGAAAGGGTGTTTTTTTCTGCATTTCTAACCAACCAGGCTCACTCATAAGCCTTGTGCCTTTCAAGATGTCAGCATAATATATCACTAATATAATGAAATATGCACTGAAGTGAACAGATCTTTATGACATATTATTCCTCACCTTAATGCACTGAACACCATCCTATCAGATAGGGAAATTTTTTCTGTTTCTGGATATGCTTGGTTATCAAAGATACAGTTGTATTTAACAGATCAGCTGGCATAACTGAGATCCAGTGTTAATGACATTAATAAGATGAATGGGAGAATTCACACCATTCAGTGACTCCTTCTGTCTCTTTACTCAGGCAAATACCGATGAGCCCTTTTCTTCTTCCATTCGTAATGCAAAGGTTGTCTTCAGGATTATGGCTTCAGTGGCTATGAGCTGGGATACCCTTGCTGAAATCAGTGATGGCAGAATTTGCAACACTGAGTGATTTATTCTTAGTTTTAAATGAAGGATTTGATTTTGAAATGCAGGATATCACGTGTCATTAAAGCAAGAACCAGCCTTCTCCTGTCCCTTTCTAAAAAATAAGGTGTCTCTGCTGCACCCCATCTGAGGATCCCCCCAGACCATTATTACTGCACTTGCTTCATTACATTTATCATCCTAATAAGCAATATTAATATGGAGGTGGAGCAGCTGATATGAAAATAATCCATACAGAGTCTTCATTTGCTACCATATCAGTGACCCTTCACAAATTACATAGCAGTAGTTAGCTCATCCAAAACTAGACAGGAAGGAAGAAAATGATGGATAAAATGTCTTTGCAAGATGATATGCCTCACCTGCAATTATTACAGTAGATCTTTAGCAGCTATAAGCTAGCAAAATGCCCAAATTCGGTGGAGCTCTATCCCTACTGACTCTGTTATGATTCAGATTTATAACACCTGACTGGTGGAACAAAGTGTCAGGATAATACTACTTAATGATAATTGTTTTGCAGCAGCACTGATTTAATGGTTCCCAGATTCCCACATTTTTCACCCTCTACTGCTGGACTGGATTTCAGGAGTTTGGAGTGGGAGCACTGAGAGCAGCTTCCCATACCCAGAAGGGTATGGCTGGTGTAGCATCCCTCAGAAGCCAATTTATATAGCAGCAAATGTGATACTGTCTTAAACTGTTTGGAGGGTCTGGCTCAGCACAGGATGGACTCTTTTTAATTGAATTTTACATTCCTGAACAACAACCTCATGTTCCCGTCTTGCCCACTTCAGCTGAAGAGGTCAAATTGTTTATCCATCAGTGCTTAGAGAACTGCCATTAGACTTGCTAACAAGCTAAGTGTCAAGGTTATTTGAATAGAGTGTCGAACTCATCAGATATCTGTCAGTAATAAATCTGTGACTAAGTCAAATCAAATGGAAAATAAAACGTTTTTTACAATATCAAGTATCTGCTAACTTGACCAGCATCATTATATCCCAGCTCCTGCAACCCTCAGCTGGCTGAAAAATGTTGCAAGGTATATGTAGCCCAAAGAAATATGTTTTAAAATATATTAAAATTTTTCCCCCATCTGGGTATCTCTAAACCAGCAAAGAAGGGGATAACTTTGGATACCACCCTTTGATAAAGTAAATCACAAAAATAATATAAATGATTCTAAGGTTTTAGCAGATCTTGTACAGTCACATTTAGATTTTAAAAGATTAAACTCACTATCTCAATTTTGTAAAGTTATAGTGTTTTTTCAGTAGTAATTTACTCCTCTGACCCAAATATCTCACATACATGATCCTGGAATAACACAACATCCTGTACTGTAATAGCAGAATATCTTTTTTGTGATTATTACTGATAAAGCAGTGGCTATCCAGTGACAATTTTATCTTCCCCGTAACAAAATTAAACTTGGTCATATGCATATATTTTTGCTGTAGCTTCCAAAAAGTAGCAATATTCTTATATGAAGTTGGTGAGTTTCTGCAGAATATTAACGTCTTCTTCTTATATAAGGATTGAATGCCAGTAAATAGTTGAAAACTGTTATCTATAAGAACTCAGTATTTTGAAGTTTTACGGATAAGTTAAAGCTTTCGTACGTGACAGTGGGAATGAAGTATCTTTAGTACCTTCATCTTTTATGAAGTCCCAAAATCATGAAGTATTTGTAACTTTCAAATCATGTTAGTGCTCAAGCTGACATATCTTATAAATAAGTCATATCATCAGTTAAATATGAAAAAATACAGGTTTTTTACTACTTTCACTCCCATATGAAGAGCATACAAAACCAATTCTGTTAGTGTTGTGCATTAAAATCACACTAGTTATCAACACATGCCTGTTTATATTTCTAAACAGATGACACTTTCTTTAATTCATCGTGATAGTTGGGTTGAAAAAAAAAAAAACAGCTTTACATAAAAGGTGCAAGCGCAGCCTTTCATTCAACATAGAATCTCTATGAATTGAGAATATAACTCCCTCCAAAGGATGAAGAATGGGAATCCTTCAACAGATGGGAATGTCACCACATGATACTCTGCAATAAGTTACAGGAGAGGTCAGTCTCACCTGACACCGTATATGTATTGATGTACAGACCCTTTCCTTCCCCTGCAGTTTCCATTAGAAGGGAATCAGAAGGGACCATTGCAGTCTTTTAGCAATATATTGCCTTGCCCTCCTGCCCCTCAAAATCCTGACCAACAGCTTCGCCCCAGTTAAGAAGATGCCAAAGGTACGTCAGGGTAGGGAGGAGTGCAGATGCTCTTCCCAAACAGCATGAATGGGTCACTGGTGCATGACAAGAGTGACAGAATTGACAGTGTAATTCTTAATATTCTGGAAATACATGAAGTACAGCTTGCTTTATAGTTGTGCTTTTTACTCTGCCTTGGGCTGTTTGTGAAAATATTCACAAGTCCTTCAGGCCTTATGAATTATGTCATAAATTACTATCTGTCCAACAGCATACACTAAAACTACAATATTGAGTTTTTACCATTCATCTCCAGATTAAAATATTATAATCATCTAGTCTTGGGACACAAACAGTGTCACATGAGGTAACAAATCTTCAGTTAATAATTCCAGGTAGCATATGTTCGAAGTGAGCAATTTAAAGATGATCTATAAGGCTGAAATGAAACGTATACTTCGTAGTGTTAAATAGATGAAGATTAAAGAGATCCAAAATAGTTTATGAATTACTTCTCATACACAATAGCATTATCAAAATTGTTATTTTAAGGTCATGAATGATAGTATGCATAGTTCATACTAATATCTTAAAGAGAAAGCCGGATGCCCTAAGTAGATATGCTGGGTTTTGTAGAGGGAGTTTCTTTCTACTGCTACCAACTACATCAATTCCCCAAATGACTTCTGAAACCCACAAATACCACTGGAAATGAGAAATGGGATAGGATTTGGCATAGAAGTCTATTTGAACTGCAGTCAAGGGAAGAGAACAAGGAATTTTGGGGTTGCTCCAGGAATGGAGCATGTGCAATAAAAGCAGAAGCTATCTGTGTCCGCCAGAAGTGGTGACTTTGTCTCTCAGACCCACCAAACAACTACTCAGTTGGTGGCCATGCCACCCTGGGTGAGGAGCACCTTTCTGCCAGTGGGAATATGAGAACAAGAGGGAGGTGCTTACAGAGGAATAACCCCCCCCCCAGCTTCAGCCCTAAGGTGAGCACCAGGCAGAGCAAATCTTGCCCATACTGAGCACCAAAAGCCCACCTTGTGCATGTCCTCAGAACCATTGTTAATAATCCAGCTGTTGAAAAAAATGCTGAAAATCCCTAATTTTATGAAGTAAAACTATTGCTGCATTTGAGAATTTTTTATTTTTTCTCTTGAGAGAAGAAATTGCTGTGATGTACTTACCAAATGGAAGTGGCTGTCAGGACTCATGTCTGGCTCCTTTGTTAATTTTGTGATGTGAAAGTTACATAATTTATAATTAAATAAAATTACATCATTTACAAATTAATTTACAAATTTTTAATTTAATTTACAAATTTATTTATTATATAATTTACAAACCCCAAATTTCAAGTGCTTCATGTATTTGGGGTTTTTTAGATTTGCAGTTTGAAAATGTAGGAAATAGATACCCTACAGTCTAGGTAATGGACTTTTGTTTCTTCAAGGTTGTAATACTCCTGTATTTCCCTTAAATTCAATTTGAACTGTAGGTGGGAAAAAAAACTCTTGATACAGTAAGTCTGAAGCTTGATTAACAAATAGAGATATTTGCATTTCATTTCAATTATTTAATATTTGAGTAATTGTACTAAGTCTTGCTGAGATGGAGTTAATTTTGCCCATAGCAGCCCCTCCCAGTGCTGCGCTTTGTATTGGTAGCTAGAAAGCTGTTGATAATACACTGGTGCTTTGGCTAGTCCTGAGCAGTTCTGGTACAGAATCAAGGCTCTCCTTCCAACAGTACCCCCTCATCAGTAGGCTGGTGTGGTCAAGAGCTTGGGAGGGACATAGACAGGGTAGCTGACCCACACTGACCAAAGGGATCTTTCATACCATATGACATCTGCTCAGAACTAAAGGCAAAGGAGCTGGTGGGATGGCATTCATAATTACAAAGTTTGTTTTGCTGAGCAACCACTGATTTTACTGAAGCCGTACTTCCTGGGAAGTAACAGGGCATCCCTTCCTGATGGGAAGTAGAGAATAAATCTTTTCTTTTCCTTTGCTTCCACATGAGGACTTTGGTTTTGCTTTAATAAGCTGCCTCTAGACACTTGTCATCCAGCCAAGGTCAACCCACAATGGTAATCAATCAGTCATAGAATACCAAGTTGGAAGGAACCTCAGGGGTCATCTAGTCCACCCTTTCTTGGCAAAAGCACAATCTAGACAAGATGGCCTGGTACTCTATCCACTCAAGTCTTGAAAGCATCCAATGTTTGGGAATTTGCCACTTACCTGAGGAAATTTTTCCAATGTCTGATTGTTCTCATTGTGAAAAAATATTCCTCTTATGTCCAATCAAAATCTCCCCAGGAGTAACTTGTACCATTACCCCTCATCTTTTCCATGTGGCTCCTTTTAAGAAGGGAGTCTCCATCTTCTTTGTAGCCACCCTTCAGATACTGAAACATGGTGATAAGGTCTCCCCTGAGCCTTCTTTTCTCACGGCTGAACAAACCCAGTGCTCTCAGCCTTCCCTCATATGGCAGCTTCCCAGTTCCTGGATCATCTCTGTGTCCCTTCTCTAGACTTTGTCCAGCCTGTCCACATCTTTTTCGCATAGAAGAGACCAGAACTGGACACAGTATTGCAATTGTGTCCTGACAAGATCAGAGTAGAGTGGAATAATGACCCTTTATCTACTCTAGTGATGCCCTTGTTGATAAAACCCACCATCCTGTTGTCTTTCTTCACCACAGCAGCACCACACTGTTCACTCATATTGTCTACCAGGACCCCCAGGTGCCTTTCAACAGAGCTGCTCTCTATTCAGGTAGAACTGAGCCTGTGCTACACTCCTGGACTGTGTTTTCCTAGGTGCAAGAACTTATACTTCTCCATGTTAATCTCCATAATGGGCTTGTTCCAGGTCTTACAGCAGGGTGGGTCTCCCTTCCAGAGTGTCCCACTTCCTCCCTTAGCTATAGCTGTGCTGGCTTTTCTTAATCACATGCTTCATTTGACTTGTGGTAGCTCCTAGGAGGATTCATTCCATAACTTTCCCAGGGACTGAAGTAGGAGTAATGGGTCTGTAATGTTCTGGATCCTCCTTTAACCCTTTCTTGCAGATGAGGATAACATTAGCCTTCTTCCACTCTTCTGGGACATCCCCCAGTCTGCCCCTGACTTCTCAAAGATTATGGAGATCAGCTGCACAATGGTGTCATCCAGCTCTCTTAACATGGCTGAGTGAATGACGTCAGGGCCCGTCGATCCGTAGCTCCTGTGACAGTTCACATACCAATTCTTCCTGTGCTGCTGATGGGTCTGTATTTGCATCAGCACAGATTTCTGTTCCCAAGGCCTGGGGCCCAACAGTGCTGGTAAAGACAGAGCTGAGAATCTGAGAACCTCTGCCTTTTCAACATTGTTGGTGACTAATTCTCCTATTTAACAGCAGGCTAATATTTTCTTCTGTTTCTTTGTTCTTCATGTACCTGAAGATCACTTTCACATTCAATTTCAACTTGAGCCGAGTGTCTGCAATTGTAACTGCATCTCTGCACAGACTGGAAATGCTCTTGTAACTCTCAGGTGGTATTCAGTATCACACAATGTTAGGGGTTGGAAGGGACCTCCGGAGATCATTGACTCCACCCCCCCTGCCAGAGCAGGACCATCTGGTCTAGGGCAGGTCACACAGGAACACATCCAGACGGGTCTGAAAAGTCTCCAAGGCAGGAGACTCCACAACCTCCCTGGGGAGCCTGTTCCAGTGCTCTGGAACCCTGACAGTAAAGAAGTTCTTCCTCATGTTGAGGTGGAACTGCCTGTGCTCCAGCTTTTGACCACTGCACCTCATCCTATCACAGGATACAAGTGAGAAGAGGTTGCCCCTTCCTTCCTGACACCCAGCCCGCATCTTTTTATACACATTAATTAGATCCCCCTAATTCTTCTCTTCTCCAGACTAAACAGCCCCAGGTCTCTCACCTCTCCTCACACAGCAGGGGTTCCAGTCCCCCAGTCATCCTCGCAGCCCTTCGCTGGACTCTCTCCAGTAGATCTCTGTCCCTCTTCAAATGGGGACGCAATACTCCAGGGAGCCCAGAACTGGACACAACACTCCAGGTGAGGTCTCACCAGGGCAGAGCAGAGGGGAGCAGGACCTCCCTTGTTCTGCTGGACACACTTTTCTTAATGCACCCCAGGATACCATTGGCCTCCTGGCCACAAGTGCACACTGCTGTCCCATGGACAACTTGTTGTCTACCAATGGACATTAATCCATTAATCCACCAATGGATATTAAACCATTTTTCCACCTCTGGTACACACCGTTGTTTTTTTTTTTTTTTTTAATCAGACTCAGAAATTCACAGTTAAACCAAAGGGGTCTCCGGATTCATATACATCCCTTACTTTCAAAGAGGATGAACTGGTTTTGTGCTTCCAGGGATGGTTCTTGAAGAACTCCCAAGACCTGCTAGCTCCTTTATCCTCCACAGAAGCCTCCCACAGAATCCCTCCCAGCTGAGCTAAGAGCAACCTGAAGTTTGTTCCTCTCCCATCTAAAAACTTTGTCTTAGTACTAACCTTCAGAGTACTCAGCAGGACCACAACCTCCCTTCAGCATTCAGCATTCACCTCAGGTGTCCCACC
>NW_008609151.1:0-584 GCF_000691845.1 Merops nubicus
TCGAGCTTCCCTGAAAAGCGGGAATTCGCCTCTGTTAACCAGGCGAGAGTTCCCACAGAGAGCGCGCGTTCAGGACGTTTTCATGCGAAGGCACCGATTCTCCTAACTCAGCTCTGCGGAGATCGCGTCCCAGTACAGGGCTGTGAAACTTACACTTAACCGATTTCATTCTCTTACCGTGTAAGGAACTCGTACTGTTTTCTCCAGGAAGAACAGATCCAGCGCCTGAAAGTCACATTTATCAGTATATACACCACTCCTACCTCAGCAGCCACTCTACAACTCATTGTAATAATTGGCTTGTGAGGATAATGTGCAAGTATTAATGCCCTGGAGACCGTCATCACAGCAGAAAAAGGCTATTAGCAGTTCAACAAATAAATCCAAAAAGTCAATAAATTGCCCACTGAAAGTCTACAGAAGTTAGATATTTTAAAAAAAATTTATATTTTAGGGTGTTGGGGTTTTTTTAACAAATAGGTCAGATAGAGCATTATATATATTTATTCACTTACTACTTCCTGGTTTTACATTTATTATCTCCTTTCAGTAGCTTACAGGTTCCGATTAACAAAATAGGGAAA
>NW_008609151.1:615-23260 GCF_000691845.1 Merops nubicus
AAAATATATCAATAGTAAAGCAACTTGTCTTTTTAGCAGAGTAATGTCAAAATTATTTATTGCTTAGGAGACAAGAGACATGGCCAGTATGAAGTTAAATTAGCTGATAATATTGATCATTCTGTACTGAAATATGACACATCTGTGATAAAATCTGAGTCCTGTGGAAATGTAATATCCCCTTTTTCACCAGGGTATATCCCCTTTTTCATCCTGTGCATATAGTATGCTCAAAAATGCCACAAAACAATATTTTGCAAAAAGTAAAATTTGAGTAGTTAATCTTTTCCAATTTGTGGTCTGTCGGATCTGTATATTTTTCAGTACTTCCATAAATGCATATACTGAATATTGGCCCAAAATACATTCAATTAATACTACTGTAGTGTACTTTACATTTTGTTAAGTGTCAGAAGCATGGTGACTCCTTCATAACAAGCCACACAATAGGTTTTCAGCACTGCACGTGTGACAATGAGTTAGCCTCTCAACACACAGGCAACAGAAACCTTTCCAGAGAAGCTTTTTCCAGTTTCTCTCTGCTTTTCCAGTTGTTTTAAAGAGTGAAGGAAAGTTATTATCATATTATTCCAGTGGAAAATATTTATTGATTTTCCTTCACAATGTGGTCATACTTCATTTTATTTTTCAGATTGTTATATTTTTCAGTTATTCCAACAATAAGAGGTATCCTATACTGAAAAGAAAGTGATACATGTTACCGAACAGAAAATCTGGAAAAAGTCACTATACCCTTGACTTGACAAAACACTAAGTCTAACTTCAGGCATGCCTTCAGTGGGCCAGCTTAGCACACCAGGGATGAATAACATGCTCAAGCCATTTGTTGCATTAAGAATCTCCTCCTGAGATCTAGCTCCTCACCTGTAAAGTGAAGACTTCCACATTTCACCAGGACACTGGAAGATTAAATATAACAGTAACATTTTCAAACACTATGATGATGAAAAATACCAAAAAATTTACAACAATCTGAAAGTTATGTCAGACACAATGGTAGCAGGTGCTCTCTAGAAAATCATTAGATGCTCATTTCCTCCAGGATGACATTCACTTCTCTGAAGGCTATAGAAAAGAAGACATTACCAAGATTACAAAGCTATGGGAATGCTGACATAGCTGCTTTCTTCTTAAAATATATTTATACAATTGATAATTCAGAAATTAATGGTTCACTGTAGGCTGAGAAAAAATTAAATATGAAGGAATGTGCCTATCTAACAAATTGCTACTTAATATTTTTAATGTGATTTCCTCCTTCCAGAACAAGTCAGAAGTTACATACAGATCACAAGAATTATGAAATTGCATCCCAATTACAGTTACCATTAAGACAAGCCATCTTACCATTCCAACAGCAGTACATGATCCTCTGAGATGCTGCAAGCAGATTTACTTGGGAATAAAATTTTCTTCATGATACATTGGAAAGCTCCCTGTTAGACTAGTTAATTGGTTAATCTATTTGCCTTTATTAATGCAAGACTCAGTAGGTTTGGAGTTCTCTTCCTGGTTGCACACACAACAGAAGTAACTCCCTCAAAAAACTGACCACTGACCTTCTTCAAAACTCATTTGTACCAGAGGTGGGAGAAGCTTGCAGGCACTTAATAGCACCCACCCAGGGCTCCACTTCCTCTGTAGGCTACTCCCATGCCTCTTTTTTGTGGAAGTGAACTTTGAGCTGTTTGATGACCTCAGTGCTATACAGATGAAGAAATTTTTTTTTTTTTTGCTGCACTGGACTTGATTCATGGCTCACGGTATCTTTTTAACATTCTTGACTAAGCAGAAAGTGCTTTGAGAATGCTACAATTTTTTTTTCTCTCTCATTGTACATCAACGTCCACCATGTTTTCATAAGAACTAGCTGTAAGTCATCACACTGTACCCTACTCCATCAGGATAGGTAATACAGAAAGACAACATGTCCAGCTCCAAATCTACCATGTTGCTAGATTCACTAGCAACACAAAGTAAGCACATAAGCTCAAGGGTGGAGATTCAGATACAAAGTTTCACTAACCTAGGACTCTACATATAGTATTTATAAATGGAGAAAAAGATAAGACTTTCAGAAAATGCTGATGTGTCTTTTAGCTCTTACCGTCTAGCAGTCTTCTACCAACCATGTATTTTGGAATTTGGGTTACAAAATTGATGTAGAGATGAACTTCAAAGTGATGCATAAATATTAAATTCCACACATTCCTGCATGATGCTAGGTATTATTCACATTATACAGATGGGGAAACTAAAGCAATATGAGTTTAGTTGGGTGATTTTCCCAACATCAGGAAGAGAAGGTAGTTACAGATCAGTACTCGCAGATACCTGGTTTTTTTTCTGCGCTTGGTTTGAACTATACATTATTTGCCTAAACCCTGCAGTAGAATATATAAAGGAATATTTTGTCTTTAATCATGGTATTCTGTAGCAATATTTTCAAACAAATTATTCAACAAATTGCATAAAACACTTCAAATATGCTTTTAATTTAAAAAAAAAAAAAAATAGCCAAAAGATTTTTTCATTGGGTTTTCATCCAAAATTCACCCTCCAGCTAGGACTGAAGAAAAGCACGCATGCTTGCACACATGCAAACAGAAATTCTAAAAGGAAATTAGAAACACGTGAAACCAAGGACTGAGTGTATTTCCTTAACTGTACTCTGGGTTCAGTACAGCAAAATTTTCATCGGTTTACTAATGGACAACAATTTTTCTTGTGAAGGAACTATCTTCAATTAACTTCTCCCTTCAATTAGACCAATTATCATCCTACACAAGTACAGCCCACGCACAGTGGTTACCAACTGCTCTGATAAGCACCTCAGCTCTCTCGGAAAAGCACAGTTCTGTTTCAATCATCACATAATCTTGCCTTAAGAGAAGGGTTTTTACAGAAAGACTGTTTCAGTTAAGATGACTATTATTTTAGTAAAAGCCCAATTTTGATACTATTTTATTACGATTGCTAGATAAATAATCAAACCCAGTACAATTTCTGTACCAATTCAAAACATTAAGCATATGGAAGACAAACTACTTGAATTTCATAAATTGTTTCTAAATTATTAGTCCCAGACTGGAGGTTTCTTACTAAGTCTGCTGCTTTATGAATGACCCAGGGGCTTTGTAACTATGTTAAAGACTTAAAGTCACTTTACATGACATGAAGTCTGTTTTGCTCATCTGACTATTATAAACACCAGCAGTCATAAACAGTTCTGAAATCCTAATGAACATGCTCAAAGACTTTCTAACATTTCTACTGGGAATAAAAAAAGTAAACAAGATAAAATAACTATCAAAAAAAACTAATAAGCTCTAACACTTATTTTAGAGTTTTGTAATTGAAATTAGCTGCTTGACTTTCAAATCATTAGTAAAGTCATCTTCCAGTTAGTACTTGGAAGCGATACAAAAGGTTTTGGAGTAAACTTTAAGAAAAAAAAAAAGCATACTTTTTTTTCAAATATTTCTAAGAACAAACATTTATGATAAGGATAATTAATTATAAATAGGGAATAACCACATAATCACTTTTTTTTGGCCAAAGAAGTTTTAGTCTGACAAATTTCATATTTCAATGGAGTAACTCCTGACATCAATCAAAGGAAGCATTTTATGCCTCAACTGTATTCCATATAACTTATTACATATAAATAACATTTAAACAATTTTATGTAATATTATGTAATATTTATATTACATATAAATGTATTCCATATAACTTAGCTATATTTTTGGTATCAATTTTTACAACATACTATTTCATGACAATTTTTTAAAAGTCATAGACTATATGAGAATACACAGCTTCAAAAAAGGAGGAATAACTCTTGTTTACTTCACGTTACAGTTCAGGCACAATGGAAGTCAAGCAAAGTATTAATACTAGTAATTGAATTAAGTTAATAAATTGAGTAAAAATTAATACCACTACCATAATTTTCTGTTATTTCTCCCAAAAAAAAACAGAAGATGGAAAATATATATCTGCTAATGTATTAATCTATGAAAATTAGGGGGTCAAGAATAGTATATAAATATTAGCGATATTAAAGTGGCAAGTAATAGACACTGACATTCCAAATCAAATTATACAGCCATAATGAAACGTATTGAGAAATCTGCTCTATTACTTTCCTTATATAGTCTCAGATTTAAAGTTCCTCAAGTGCACAGTAAAGTCTTTATAATGATAAAATGTATTAGTTCATGAATGAAATTATATGATCCAACTTATTCTCCTAAGCATCTAAAGAATAAAGTCTGATTTATTTAAGCTTATTAGATGTATCTATCTTTGTATAATCCTATTAACAGTTCAAGTTCATCTGATTAATCCTGTTGAACAGTATTTTATTTCTAGGCTTGTTTCTCCTAATCGAAATTTCCAAGGAAGTTTTGCCAAAAAGCAGTTCTTCTGTTGCCTTGTAATTGTGCTTTCAGTTTGACTACCAAATTATTATTGTACTCAGGGATTCACTTCCTCCACAAAGCAACAAATGAGATCACTGACTTGTGCTCTGTTGTCACTTTACACAAGCAGACAGGACAATGAGTTATTCCTGTAATAAATTATAAAACCTATACAGTCCTTAATGCCTGTGTCTAAACAAACACCAGTCAATTTAACATTCAGTTCCTTTACTGGCAACCTGCCATAACATACCTTTGACCAAATCCAAGAACCAACACAAGAATTTCTTTAGGTAACTGACCACAACTGTTAAAGCCATAAGGTATTTTAAACATTTGCTTATTTTTCTTTTAATAGCCAAAAAAATTGGGTGCCAGCACAGTGGGCAATAATATTAGAAAACATTTAGTGACAAAGTATGTTAGTGTTTTTGCTCATTTTCATGTTAAGATACTTTGATTCAAAGTACCCTCTATGTAAAAATTTTAACTCAAAATCTTACCATGTTCTCTAGTGAAGTTTGGCAGCAATTTTTCCTTTGCACAGGTATAAAATACACACACATATTGAGAGATTCAATTTTTAAAAACATGTAGCATACTATACATTGGGAATTGTATAGTTTCCAGGGATTTTGCTGCCTTTTCCCAATAGGCTGCTCTGCTTTTATTGCTTAATTCTGTTATTTGATATTAGTATACTTTGCTGTGCTACAGAAAACATACATTTTTACTATAACCAAATAAGGCTATTTTATGTGTTATCTATTTATTGCGCACACACACAATTTAATGATCACAGCCATTTTATGTTTTGCTGCTTCTCTAGATATTTTTAAAGGATATGTCTGTAGATGAGAGATGGTCATCTCAAGACTAAGATGAATCTTTAAATAAAATTTTAATGCTTAAAATAAAAAAAATCCTACTACCTAATGCTATACAGTATTTGCATCAAAATAGAAGATTTTTACATATGTATAATATATTACCTTCTTGAGTTAAGTAATATTATACTAAAAGTACACTTTGCAGAAACTGACATCTGTTTTAAAGTACAAACCTGTGTATTGATTCTTCCAAGACTGCTTGAGAAGAGACATTATAAACCTTGTAAAAAACCCCAAGCATATCTTAGTTAATACTAGCTTTCCAATAAAAACTCAAGTTGTTGGAGTTACTCATGTACAAAGGCTGCAGAACAGATCAAGGCTTGGTACAGTGTTGGCATATACAATTCAAATGCAAGTTTTTTGCATGGATTTTGATGTGATAAAGTCTAAGGATAAATGAGTTATATAGGCTTTCCTATCATTCTTATGAATTAAATAACAGGGAAATTTTACTGCTCAAGCTAGTAAAAACATATTTGAATTCTGAAATGTCTTCATCCTGTGTTTGTTTCATATTTATTACCATCTCCTGCCTTATGTGAGTACTCGCAAGAAGACATCTTACATGTAAGGACATTCCTCAAAATTTGTAATGCGCTTTAATATGCTACTAATAACACTATTTGGTTGAAGGATTCCTAAAAATGCATTTGCTTTTGGGAAATGGATGTGTTTGGGAATAAGGGCATTCAAAAATCAGCACACAAAACTTTAATACCAGGTTGGGGAGCTTATATCCTAGAATTGTATGATTGTTAACAAAACAGCATTTAGACAGGGAAAAGGAAGCGCGTTGACAAGATGAGTAGTATGTAATTAAACCCAAAGAAGAGGTGAAAGTGAGAGCACCATTTACAGGGCTAGATCAATCTTCAGTCTTCACTAAGCAATTTGTGGACTATGTCTTCCAAGAGTTAACTCAGGCTAAAGGCCTTACTCTTATGTCACATAAAACAGAGGCAATTTAATCCTTATCACTTGCATTTTGGGATCCCTCATGGATGGATTCCAAACAGAAAGCATAATTCAGACAATGTTCAGGAAACCAAGGTGGTTTTGGTTATACAACAGTGTTTGAAAGAGCCTGGCTCGTCGTGTGTCTTTTTCAAATTTAGTTCTTCAATAATGTTTTTCTCATTAAAAACTATTGAACCAAAGTAGACTCAACATGTATTTAAACTGTTATTTCTTGAATCTGGCAAAAAAAATAAAACTGAATCAATTTAATAAAGAATACATACAATTGTAGTATTCAGATATTCCAATGTGTAACCAATTACTTTTTTTTTTTCCAGCTTTGATTTGCATTTGGTAGTGCATGTGAATTCTCAATGTGTAACCAAAAAAAATAAAAGCTCAAGAATAAGCATCTGACAGCCAGTAAGTTGAAGGATGCCTATTTTCCATCAATGATGGAAGACCACCTTCTGTAATGTTATATTTAAATGCAATCCAGTCTTTCAATTACATTCCTTTGTAGTTCTGTTAATATATTGGCTTTTGCTGTCACAGTGCTTGTGTACGTGCTCTTTGTCATAGCAACATATAGTTGTACTACCAGCAGCATTTGACTGATACATAAATTCAACATAATTTCTTGAATACTTAGGGACATAAAAGATGCATGTGCTTTTGTCACATCATCTTTCTTTTTAGAAGTGTCAACAATAGAATGAAGAATAATAAACTTATTGCTTTAAACAGTAGGTTTATAAAAAGGAAGTCTACTATCCACCCAAATTATTCTGAAAAGTCATGAATAGTATTTCATACCAAATAGTAATTCACCACAATTCTAAACTAGCACTACAGTAACAAATTAATTGAAAAAGAAAATAGGTGAGAAAAATCTTTTAGCACTGAAATAGCACTCGTGTTTTAGCCTGGCACCTCAATGCTCTACTGAAATCTATAAAGAATAAGTAAATAATGGCTGCCTGATTAGGTGTTGAAAATGTGAGAGTATGGGAATACTTGTGGATAACCTTAGCAGTTATTCAGAAACGAGTATTCAGAAATGACCAGGACTTTCCATGACAGAAGCCAGACACTCACGCTGCAAAGCGGATAATCGCTATTTTACTCTCTGCTCATGAAATTAAAAAAAAAAAAAAAAACACACCACAACCACAAACTTTGCAATATCTATTATAGCCTTCTCCCCCAACAGAGATTATTACATTTACTGTAAATTCTAAAAATACGTATTTTACAATAAATGTGTAAAGTTCTAGTACTAAATATTTAAAGCAAAAAAAAAAAATTTGCCTTGTTTCATTAAGTGTCACATCAGTACACAGTTTCACAGCTAGTCCTGAACAACTCAGTTGTGTAATCTTAAATACAACAGAACCTTAATAAAGTGTTCTTTCTTTTATAATAAAAACAAAATAAACTTCAGCTTCTCTTTTATATGCCAGCTGAGATTCTTTGCAGTAATTCCTTCCACATCTGCTCTGCAGCTTTCAGGTTTATAGAAGCAGTATCCCAATTTCCTTTCATCAAAATATCCATCTGCTGTGTTTTATAGACACGTTGGTAGACTAACACTAAGGCATTAATGACAACTTGGAATCATATGCTATGGCTAAGAAAATAAATATGTGCGGTTTTGAGGCATCTACTACTGAAAATCTCGAACAACCTAGCCAAAAATTCCTCCATGTGTGATATACCAATGTAAGTACACCTGAAATTATCACAAAAACTGTAAAAATAAAATTAAGAGGTAAAAAAAAAGTAAATAATAAAACTTAACACAAGCACGACCAGATTCTGAACTAATGACCAAAGGTCAAGTGCAGAAAGGTTGCCAGTAAACAGTAAAACTGTTGTCAAAGAACCAAATTGTTTAGGAAAGGGACAGGTATGGGAAGAGCTAGATAAACCATCCATCCAATACATAAATTTCCAGGATTTCTGAAGATACTACAGTGTTGCTATCTCCTCCTGATTTCAAGATTCTAAGTTGCTAGCATGTTGTAGATGTCATTTGCTTTCCAGTGAGCATCAATGGGAGCACTTGAGGGAACAGAGAGCATAAGATGGATGATCTCCAAATCATATTAATCTTTACTATATGCAGGATTAGGAGAGTTTTGTAATTCTGAACAATCTGTAGTGCTGTATTCCCTTTTTTTTTTGTCTGCTATCACTGCACACCCAATACTCCTGTCCCCTTGAGGATACATGTATAGTAGTCACCCTCAGTTCCACATCTGAGAGATGACATTCTAAGCGTAACCAAGAAAATGAAGGTAGCCACTGTTCTTTACAGCAAATTGTATGTAAGCATGGTATGATCTATATAAAAATTAAGGGCCCTAAAATATCCATTAACATCAAAAGAAAGAGAATTAGGTCATAATTTTTATAAGTGCAGCATAATCCTTCATGCTTCTGTCTAGAAGTTCCTAATGCACTAAAAATACTTCAGTGGGGAAAATGAAATGTGTATAATGCTTTTTTTCACCAGTTACCTATATGGAACATACTTGTAGGTATATATGTTCATATATGCTTTCATATATGAAAGAGGAAATCCATCTTCTCACCAAAAAATTGATAAGTAGAGACTGCAAGTGAGTGTTTTTAATGCTGAAATGAAACTCTAAATATTCAATAAAAGGACACAAAAGGCAAATTAGAAAAGCATGCTACAAAATATCTGTGGACATCACAAAACTTGGAACGACCACGGAGTCCTCTACAAAATTGAGAAGAGTTGAATGAAATTGGCAAGTATACTCCTCTCGAAGAAAACAGTGTATGTTTGTTATTCAAAACTCTGACATCTGGACAACCACGGGCTAACATAAAGTAGCATCCATTACCTCAAAACCAAGGTTTCCAGGTTTCAATAAAGAAAGAAAATTATGAGTTTAACACTAGTTTTCCTATTTTCTTCCATGTTAACCCTGGGATATAAGTTGTAATCTGAAGCAAGCAACACACTGTCGAGGGTGGTATTATATAATCAGCAGAGAACAAACTGTTCATTCTCTTCCTTAAACCTCTACCAAATCACAGAGACAGGGTTCATTGGGACAGTTTTGCTTCATGTTACTTGCCAGAGAGAACAAAGATTTTCCCCCACACTTTTCCTTTCCCTTCCCCCACTCCCCAAGTGAACGTGAGACACAGGAGGCTGTTCTCTAACGCTCAGTCAAGATGATTTATGATAGGCATTTACATGAAAATTTGCAAGTTCTGCTCGTGCACAAAATATGGTTAATCTGTAAATTTTACAGTTTGCATAGCTTAATATTTTTTTTTTCCCCACACCTTCCTTCCTTCCCTGAAAATACAACATAGCATGACTGGGCCAATAACATCAAAAATTGAAATTAGCTATCTTCATTGCAGATTAAGAACAAACAAATTCCAAGGGAAATAACAGCTATGTCATTCTGGCAAGTAAAGGAGAGTAGTGATATGAATCACATGAGCAAGCCAGGCTTTTGGGGTAGAAAAGGCTACCTTGCTATTTGCAGTACTCCCACAGGAGATTTTAGATTGTAGTCTTTCTTTATCACCCTCCGTTTTTAATAATGAAGAAAATGTTTTGCCATATGGCAAGAGTAAAGAACATGGGCTGATTTTGTATGGCCTTCCTACATATGTTACTACAAATAGTAGAACACAGGGCCCCATTTATATTACATAAAGATGATGTTTAATGAAGAATTTGAACACACATCTATTACAAGGCATTGGTTGGCATGAAATATTTCTGGTAAAGTAAAAAAAAAAAAGGCTCAATCAGAACTACTTTTTAAAAGCATACAGCTTTTTCCTTCACTTCCCAATCAAAACTCAATAATGATTGAACAGTTTTTATGGTAATATAAAGGAGTATTTGTTTTAAGAAATAAATTACAAATAGGAAAGTAGGAAGTAAATATTAATACCTGATTCATGGTACATTTTAAATGTAATTAAATGGATTTGCCACATAGCCTTTCCAAGTAATATTAAAAATGTTTTTCTCTCCTTTAAAGTTGTTTAACTTCCCAAAAGCTTTCCAGTACGCCCTATTAAATACAACATCATCCTAGTAGTGCAGCTAACACCAGCAAAAAATTCCTCCAGCCAACCTTTCAATGGCAAACAAGTTGACAAGTATTTATTTCTAGTTAAACAGGTCACCTCCTCCCTTTCCAATATTTCCCTCCTTTAGCTGAAGTTAAGTTGAAGTTGGGACAACCATTCCCAACTCTACCAGGCTTCAAGCATGGTTCATGTATGTTCAAAATCTTGCACAAATTCCCTATTTAATTGGCTTGTCCAACTGAAGAGGCTCTTCCAGCACACCTGGTTCTGTCCATACCCCTATTCTGTGGTCACCAGAGCGACAGCGTTACTGGGAAGCACTAGCATTGGAAATATTTGGCAGTAGTGCCCTGGGGATGAGGTGCTAGAAGATGTATAGGGCTTCATTGCCTCTGCACCTACAAGAGCCTGCTCAAGAACTATGTAGCCACAAAATAAAAATCAGAGTGGAACACAAAGTATTTTTGTACATCCCCCAAACAGGAGAAAAATGGGGGAATGGTTACAACCTGCTGATCAACTGCTCAGACAGCATATATGCTCTCTTTCTGTGCAAAATTAGAATAGCTTAAATACATCCTAACTAATCAAAAACTATCCCAAATATCTTAATAGCAAGAACATACTTGTAATCTTTTTTTTTTTCCCCCCAAAGAATACTTAGGACATATAGTAGATATACAGACTATCATATCCAGTAACATCATTACTGACAAGATGTCTAATTTCATTACAACATCCCCTTCCCCATTCACTGGCACCCACATGAAGGTGACAGGCACACTGTCCCCTTGCTCCTCAGAATTTCAGAGACAACATTGCCAAAGTCCTCTTCTAGCCCCCTCTAGAATATTTTACTCCGAGAGGAAGTGCAGGGTGCAGTTTAAAACATTAGAGGAAAAGAGTTTAAGAGATTATGCAGGGGTCTGCTCAGCAGCATTCTGTATAGACACTTAAGTGCTTCAAAAGCATTTGGAGTCCTATTTAAATTTACATACTTACAGACTGTACATCACACTGTATTGAAACGTTTATTGACTGAAACGGTGAGTTTTATCTCACACATTAAGGAATAAGTTAAGAAACACAGCCCCACCTACTGACAGAACTGTCACAATACAGAGTGAAAATTAAAGAACTTCATACTTACTGGCCAGAAAACACACGAATTTTCTTTCCACCTTCCACGTAGACCCCAGAATCAATTTACACAAGCAAGGCAAGAACTCATTTTTCTTTTGCTCAGTATGTAAGCTCAGTTGGCAAAGTAGTTTCTCATTATTCTTTTCAGAGTTTACTGCTATTTGACAGGGTAACATAGGAACTGCAATCAGTAGTGTCAGAAAACACAGTTCAATACAAAGCTAACTCAAGAACCAAAAGAATCAACTGAAACCTATTTGAACTGTTACATCTGCACATCATCTCTCATGTACGGCTTCCTATGCTCAGGATTGTAAAAACACTTTATCAAGTCAAGAAGTGGATAAGTTGCGCTGCTCATAAATATTTGGTCACTTTGGTGAGGTTTGTTTTCCAAATAACAATGGGAATGCTTTTCCCTTTGAAAACCCTTTGATCTCTTTTCCCTTTGCCTTTTTTTTTTTTTTAAGTTTGTACACAGACAACATTCTAAAATTATGTTCAAAGAGTCTATTTAGTAACAGCATTAATATCTGTGCTCTACAGCACTATCTAGGCACTATCCATTTGTAAGTAAGGAAGATTTTAATGTGGTCTATCCAAAAAGCTTTTTTCCCTTCCCTTAAAGTTTAAATATCTTTACGTTATGTGTTCATAGTTGTTCCAAAGAACCTACAGTGACACCAACAGAAAATTGATAAGTTTCTCCACAAAATTCTTCCACCATTAGTCTTCTCCTGCCTATGCCTGGCAGAGTAAGCTCTCTTGGAAGTACTTTGATTTTCCTTTATAGCCCAAGAAACAGATGGCATCAAGTCACCCTGCAATGAGTTAATGTTTGAGCATACAAGGTGAAGAAGAGGGTGCTGGATGGACAGGCTAACACTGCTAGCAATTCCCCACTCATCTTCCCTTAGCATTATACGGGGAAAAACAGGCAAGTCAAGACACACTTAGAAATAAAGACTCATTACATACACAAAGCTCTCAAGTAGGCTAATACCCTCACCCAGTTCTGTTATCCTCTGCTCTTACAAAACAGGCAGCATTGCAGGAGGCAGCATTGTTTTAAGGATTATAAAAAATTACTACAATCTCCTGTAATATTTAGCAATGGTGGTAGTTTTGCAAATGCGAAATTTTTTTTTCTGCTTTTTCCTCTTCAGTGAAAAGTTTAATTAATGAAATACTAGATAATGGGAAGCACTATGATTAATTAAGTATCACCTTGTCACAGAAGAGATAAAATTAGAAATCATTATGTATAGAAATAAAACAAAACTCAAAAACAATGACAAAAATAAAACAACCAAAAAAAAACCCCAACACAAATACCCACAAAACTGAATTGCCACTTGGACAAAGGAAAATTTAACTTTACTGACCTGTCAATGCCACAGTATTGCCAGTTAGAAACTGCTGAATGGAAGCTGATGGGGCTTCTCCTCTAGATTTGTTGCAAGGCATAAAAAGCAACACAGAATACTAATAGCAGAATTTCAGGTATATGTTTGTATTTAACAGAGACTGTTAACAGTTCTTTCATAAAGCTTTGACAACCACTACATTCTATTAATCAATGCTAAACAAGAGATTAATTCTTCAGGTTCATTTTATTAGCAATAATGAATATAAATCTCTTATGAAAATATTCTTAACATTTCAATAGATAAGAATTGTCTATAAAAATATACTACTACATAACAAAGCCAGTAACTTCTACAAAACATATGATTCAACACATTTAACAATATATAGGACATGGTAAAAATCCTTTCATTCTGAAGGCATTTTAACCCCCTTTTTCTCCAACAATAAGTCATATAACATAGTAAATTACTCATTCTTATATACAGAAAAGTTATCACCATAGAAGTCTATGTATGTTCCACCCTGAAGTTACCTGCATCTGCAGGAACATAAAGCCACAACTCTTCTTTGGATGGACAGGCAGACCATCCTTTTTGACCACAAAAGCATTCTGCTGGTAACTGCAACATCTGCTGAAGTCAGTGTTGCACATCTGCTGTCAGCACTGCCAACACTGAAACCATGCAGGGACAGAGATCACACTTCTACCGCCTTTGTGGAACAGATGCCACAGATGAGCCTACCATGGTTAGAGACCTGGAAAATGGACTCTCCCTGGATAACTACTGCTAGTTAGCAAGGAAATAACTTCTTAAAAGGCTGCCTCTCTACAAATGAACTTTCTTCCAACAGACAACTCTTGAACAAATCCTCAAGGAAGAGAAAATACTGCATGAGAGAAGGGAAGGGGGAGGAGCAAGGGCAGTACTGTCCATCTTGTCATTATTAATTACAGGAAAAGCCATCTTTAAAGAGGTTTTGGATTTGGGAAAGAGCCTAGTTTAGGTTTCAAAAGTAAAATGACACATTGAAGTAGTTATTTCACCAATGCTGTTATGCTGAGGTTACTTCATGCTTAGTGTTAGACAAACACAGGGCATCCATTTTAATTATGTAGACTGATGTAGTCTACACAACGAGCTTGTCAAATACTTAGTGTCGATGTATTCAGGGAGCTTTTAGAGCATACTCTGACAAACAACATCATCTGTAAGAAACTGGCTGCTGCACAGTGACAGTATGTAGCTTCTCAGCCATCAGCTTTCTATATCACAGTCAGGTATATAAGGCTTTAAGGCTGTAAAGTCCCATTGAAGACAATGGATGATTACAGTGTTTTGCATAGTGAAGAATATAAGAAACACGCTTGTGATGCATCAGTAACAACTACATCTTTTTATCCTGTGTTTTTGTGTAAAACAACCAATAATTATTGCTCTTCCTATTCAGGATCCACAGAAATCAGTAAATTGAATTAATGTTGAAATTCAAGAGAAACTTAACTTTTTATCATAGCAATTGCAATGCAACAGTATTCCACCATATTACAAAGGAAGGACTTCCTATTAGAAAAGTACATTTAACAAGCTTAAAAGTAATGTAAAGATCACAACAAGACACTACAGGTGATGAATGTTAATAATGTATTTCTGACTCAAAGCTCAGAAAAATAACATTTGACTCTGAGAAGCTTGCTGTATTAAAACAAAAAGCAAAAATAATATTTCAAAAGTAAAAATCAATCCAAGAAAAGGAAAAAAAAAAAAGAAAAAATCTGAAAAGATCAAGGCTCAGCCAGTTTCAATTCAGATTTTTAAACTGTTAAGCTCTGGAAGAGAAAAAAAAAAAGCTTTTACCATCTTAACAGGAATTGTAAGAAATATTTTCAAATTTAAAAAAAAAAAAAAAAACAAAACACAACGTTTTAGGGTTCACATACTTTTGTATAACTTTGTTCTCTTCGAGGCTTCCAGATAAAATTTTGGTTTTCAACCTACATTTGAGAAAAACAAAAATTTAAAAACTGAGGTGACTGAAAAAACTTAAAGCTTAAATGTCTTCCATTCCCAAATTATCAAAAAAACTAGTTACAGAAGCTAGCTTTATGGCTAGAGAAGCCCTTGGCAAGTCCTTCATTCTCACACCAGTTAAAAAGTATCCAAAAGATGGATCAAAACCAAAACAACATTCCAAAAAATACTGTGTCCTCCAACATAGGATCTTGTTTAGGTCATTATTTTAACAACTTAAGTATTTAGGAAGGTTTAGGAACAGCAAAAGGAAATAAGTAGATGGAATCATAAGGAAACCCTGTAAGTTTAGAAGGAAAAAAAAAATCATCTGGGGTTTTCGGCACTGCAGATAAAGAAATATATCAAAAGAGCTTCTGCAAGAAGTTGAGAGAAAAATTACCAATCACTGTATCAGGTTGTTTTCAGGTCAGCTTCTTTTCTACACTTGTGTTAAGGGCAAGAAAACAGTCCTTTCTTCAGTAGGCTGTTGTTGTCTACTAAGTGTAAACAAGATTCATTGAAATCATATGACCTAAAGATGTTTTGAGATAGGCTTCCACATTATTTTCATTCTGTACTGACAAAGCAGCATTCGTACACTTTTTATCTAAGCTGTTATCTAACTCCCCTTCCTAATGTTTTCACACTGTCATCAAGTTTGTGTTACTCTGGTTTTGCCCTCAAGAACGTTACTTAAAATTCACATAGCTGGACTAGCTCACCACATAAGCACGAGCACTGAGCCACTGAGCCAACAGCAGGGAAGGGCACTAGCTGACAACCCAAGTTTACATCAATTGGGAACTGCTTTGGAACCACACCTTTATAAGAGTCAATTTAAACATATGCATGTTAAACAAGAAGTAAAGCAGTGAAAAATGCAGTCTATTTTCCTTCCCTCCCCTGAAAACTGTTGTTAGATGGCAGTGATGGGTGAGCAGCAGAAGAAACAATCCCAGTTTAACATTTCAAGTATTTAATGAAATGGGTGCCAAACTGGAATTTTATTATGACATCAGGTTTTAAAGAGATGTGCAAGCAGTTTCATACTACTCCTGACCTTGTCAGCAATAGCTGAACTTCAGCCTCCAGGAGAAGCAGAGAATAGACAGCTATAAGCAGGAACTGATTCCATAACTCAGGTGGAACCTGCTCACATCCATAAACATCTATGTATGTGTTGGTTTACATACAGAATCTTGCACAAAGGTGGCTCCTCACATCCAGACGCATCCCAAAGTACCACATGCACTGCAGTCATTTGGGACTGAATTCCCTAGATCTGCTTTTACGTGACTGCTCATCTGTAAATCAAAAGAAGAAAACACCTGCCACCTTTAGTGATTTTGAAAAAAAAAAAACATGTATCAAGTCCACAGAACACAACATTCTCCTTTGCAAAAAGCACTAGAGTAAATAACCAAAAAACACCTCATGATACAAAGGACCAAATAAAGATCCAAGTTAAAATGTTCTTTAAGCACGACTAAGACATGACATCCAAAAGTACATAGCATTTCATTTGGGAAAATCCCCCTACCTGATATTAAACATATATTCCTCTTCACACATGAAGGACATTAACATCTATAAAACAAGTCTTTCTTTCTTAGTATTTGTTGCTACCAAAATAAAGCCTATGAAAATGAAAAGATGCGTAGGAGAAGTGACTAAGTGCAGATTTAAAAGGGCTAGCTGGAGAAATGGGGCTGAAGCTGCCCACTAGCACTGCCTGATGTAGTGCAGGTGCCTCCATGTCATCAGATGTGCACGCACAACTCCACCCTCTCTCCAAGTTCTCCTCAAACCTGTTCTGTAGAATCTCTGCTATGACCTTGGCCAAACTGCATTTTCTGTGAAACTGCGATTACTCTGCACTCTTGTAAATTCTGAGGAAGTAGGCAAATGCTTTATTGTAAATCCTAACTTTATGAAGGCCAAGAAGACTTGAAACTTGGTTTCAAAAAGAAGTTTTGCACAAAAGAATCTAAATAAAAGGGTCATCAGCAGCATTTAAAATAACCTGTATTAAATACCTAAAAAATATAGTATTTTGCATAGAACAAAGAAAAGTGCAGCTACAGCATAACATTCTATACCACAAGAAACAGCTAATTTTTGAGTGGTATACAATTAATTGTTGTCTCTCATCACTGAGACCGCAGAAAATAAAGACCTGTTTATTGGGAAAATCTCATTTAAAAAAAAGGGGATTAGGTTGTTTTATTATGCCTGTAAAGCAAGTGCAAACATTTAAAAATCATTTCAAAGAAGAATTTTAAAAGAAAACAAAGCTGATAATTTTCTGAAGTTAATTTTCTCTTGATATTACTTTGAAAGATGAAATAGCCTTTGTTCTTTTAGAATGCAAATTAAAAATAAAGGCCCATTTGACAACTTTTGTGAAAAAAAATCAGAAAGCTTGTAAGTGTGCAAGCTTTCTCTGTATTGTGAAGTTGGACTTTTATAGGATTATAACTTTTTATTCCTTTCTAGCTTTTGTACTGCAATCCCTCTGGTAATCAAGTACAGAACAGTATTAAATAAGCCTGAGAGAAGAATAGATAAGGGGTGTAAAAACTGGAGAATCAGGATTTTTATGAAACTAAAATAAAAAAAAAAAAAAAATCTTTGTCCACTTCTAATAGGAAGCAAGCAACTTTTAAAAATCTTTCTGCTTCTCATATTTGCACACCTAAACACAAGAAAAGCAGATGCCTAATCAGTTGTCAGAACATCTTGAATTTTGGTGTTTTTCTCTTTTTTAATCAACTTATTTTATTGGATATAACTTGGTACTACAATTTGGTAAATGAGATATTTTAAATAAATAAAAATAAATATTGTGTGTATATATATTTAACAACTGCTTGTTTCTGTAAGGAATTAGTGTCAGCCTTGTCAGATTTCGTTTTGTTTGGCTTTTTTCAAGCTCTGTCGCCACTTTCGAAAGGCAGTTCCAGAACTACTAGCTACTACACAAAGGGCACCACCCACAGTCCACCAAGTTGGTAGATGATTGAGAAAAATAATTTGTAAAATAAAGGCAAACACCACATCCATTGTTTTCATTATGGCTACAGGTCCAGCTTTCTCTATCTGTAATGCTTTTGTGAGAAATATCTGACCTCCCAGCCCTAACAAGCCTATTAATATGAGAAGAACTCGATCTTTACCACAATATGGCAATCGCCACTCGTTCATAACAAACAATGCTATAACACAACCAATTAAACCAATGACTGCATAATACCAAATTGACAAAAAGTAATGTACAGATTTTCCCACCTTCCTTATAATAACAAAAGTTGAAGCTCCAGATACTGTGCTTGCAATTGCTGCTATAGTTCCTTTAAGGTGGTCTGTGTAACTTCCTTCGATCCCCGTAACGTTTGACCCAAACAGAAATGGTGGTCTGGCAATAAGAACCACTCCAGTGATTGCGAAGAGGGTAAACAGAAGATCCCAAACACTGTATTTCTCTTTAAGAAAGATCCATGCCAGCAATGATGTAAAAACAGGACTGCTAAAAGTTATAACAGTGGCATCAGCTAGTGGCATGACTTGGAAAGCATAGTAGAGGAGAATCATTGCACTAGAGCCAAGGAATCCTCGGAAGAAAAGAAAAATTCTTTTACCTTTTGGTCCCAAAAACCCTGTTCTGAAAAACAGAAATGTTGCATTAATGTCACTAGCTTGCTTATTTCATGACCAACATCCAATCACATTTAAATGTACACATCTTTCTAGATGAGGGACTTACCTCAAATATCAAAATACTTTTAACTGTCTGATCATAGACCAACTTATTCCCATTACCATCCCCCAATCACATTCAGAGTCAAGAACTTGTTACACTAGCTATTTATTTTTTTGGTTCCAAAATAATCCAAGAATAGCTACAAATTACCTTCCAGTTCTTAAGAGCATCACTTTATGGAAGATCCATACCTGTGCAGAAACCTCTACAAATCAAAGAGTATCTGTTTTCTCAATTGCATTAAGAAGTTATCAACTAATCCAAAATAAGTTATGCAACTGAAGTCTGAATTAAAACAATATTGCAGTTTGATTTAAGAGGGTGATAATTCTAAATATAGTCTTATGAAATAACTTTAAATATTTGCTACACTTACTTGTAGTATATTAAACCAGGAAGAATGAATGCCATTTGGAAAACACATCGAAATGCACTCACTTCCACTGAATGTACATCTTCTATTTTTTTAAGAAATAAAGAGGCCACTGAGAAAAGGAAGGCAGACAGTACGGTATAAAATAGACCAAGTCCTGGACATGCAGCTTTCTTCTTTGTTCCTGCAACAGATAAACTCCAGTTAATAACAACCTATTACAAGATTTCTCAGGCCAGGCTGCTCTACATACTGCTGTGCTCTGCACATTTGTTGCTGTTCTTGTGGTCGAGGCCAGGGAAAGCAAAAGAAACAAATGCAAGCACATGTATTTATCAGATCTACCTTGAAGACATGTTCCACTGACCACCACAGGTGTAGGTTTTTTTTCCTTACAAGAAGAAACAGGAGATGAACTCATTTCTCACAGTCCTACACGAGTTAGTAGGCTTTCCTTCTTCGAGGCATCAGACTAGTTTGGGTGATTCACTACAGGACTAGTCATATGATTCTGACCACTGCCTAAGGACCAATAAATAAAACTGACTGCAGAATGGTCCATGGTCAGATTCTGAAACACTGAAACTTACCATGGCAATCATTTGATTATTGAACAAGTTAATTAAGGTTTATAAGCAACAATTTAATTTCGTTTCTCACAAATACATACCTCCTCTTTATTTTGCAGTTATATCACCCTAAATTTGACCTCTTCATGTAAGAGTCCAAAAACGTTCTTCAAATAAACATCAAATACACATTTTTAAGCAGAAGAAATTTAAGTGACTGATGTTAAAAATACCATAGGTCTGTTTAAACCTAGTTTCACCTTCGTTTATGTTTATTTATCAGACTTTCTCTTCCTGAAGTAGTTTCCTAAGTCTAATGGCTTCTATTCAAGCTTCCTCATTGCCTCAGGCTCTATTCTGCAACTCTTCCTCATTCTACTCATCTTCTCCACAGGCAGCTATTAGAAAGAACAAAACCAGGCAAGCAGAGAAGGTGAACTACTGCTAAGCTCAACACCATCTCCAAAGAAACCAACCTTCTTTCTTATTGCTTTGCTGCAGAAGAGGAGCAGCCTTTCCCCCAAACCTAGTGGTGAACAGCATGGAAAAGAGAACCCATCTGAAAATTTGTGTGGGATGTTACCTCACTACCTGTTTTCTTTCTGTCTGCATAAAACATTGGGAGTTATCTTTTCTTCTACAACACTCTCTAAAGATAAGAGCAAGAACTCCATGTCCCTGAGGTAGTGTTTTGATAGAAGGGTGCCTCATCTCACATTAGTGTGGGAGCCCATGAGCCTTACATATCCTCTAAAACTTAATCAGCAGGGCACTGCTGTGTATTGCTTAGCAACTAAATATGCTTTTGAGGGTTTTTTTTTGCTTTGGGTATGTGGGGTTTTCAAATTAACAAAACTTATCATAAACCATTATGATCCTCCTTCAGATGAGCACCCAACGCTGACAGCCTACATCTTACTACTGAAGAGCTACGACCATGGGCTGATACAGTGTATACAGCATTGGTTCTGACTAACACTTGTAGAGACCCAGGCTTTACAACTGCAACCAGAATTTGAAGTAGGCAGCAGGCCTGCTTCTCACAATCCAGCCACACTACAGCTGAAAATGAATTATTTTCTACTAGAAATATTTCTATTTAGCAACAGCCACTTACATAAAAGTGACTGTAAAAACTACTACCAACCAACACTGGATCAGGACATCTACCAACTATGAAACAGAGTGGATTTTTAAAATGTTCATGAATTACATAATGTCCTAATCCACCGTCACATAACAGAACTACAAAGTCAACAATGTCTTTAATATTAAAGCAAAAGGAATCAGACTTGCCTATAACTGAAATGGGAAATCCAAACCCAGGCTGGCTTATGGATGAACACAGCACAAACAAAACTATTAACTTTGATTTCAGGCATGATAGCTTCCCCGATTACTACAGAACGAAGCCAATCTAAATAATGGAAGTGCTGAAATGGAAAACCAACCAAATTAAAGCAAAGTAAGCCAAAAGAATCTTATACCAATAACTAAGCTTTGTATTTGAAGGAACAAAGGAAAGCCAGAAGGAACTCATTTTTGCAAGTTACCCAATATACTAAGCCTATCAGAAACAGTATATTGTAATACTGGAATTTAAACCATCAACATCTCATACTGCCAAAGCACATACTCAGGCCAATGAAAAAGTGTTTCACTTCCTTTTAAAAATAAAATGGTACAAGTTCATCCACCAAAAACAAGAATTGCAATTCTGGAAAGTATATATTGCAAAGTATGTTGTAAGGAGAAGTTAAGATAACATTCCCACCCCACAGAATATGAAGCCTCTGAATGCTAGCCTAACACCATCAAAACACTCAAGCACTCATGGTTTTTTAAAAAATCTCCACACGTAAGGCTTTCAAACAACCTTCCACTCCTGTTTTAAGTTCTAGTCAAATGCCTCCCACTGTACACCATTTTCTGTGTATATTTTTTGTTTGCATTTTACTTTCTTGCAAATTTTTTATACTTGCATAGCGAAGAAAAATACGCTTCTCAGATACATGCACCTTGGGAATAGTAGCAGGGGCAGAAGAGTACTGGCTATGGAGAAGGTGGCCAGTGCAAAGATGATTCTTCTGTCAGACCTTCAGGAAACCCTGAAGAGGGTGATCTGTTCTTCACAACATAAGAAGCAGAACAGCAGCTCTTTCACAGACTTCGGGAAAGTGCCAAGAGCACAACAGCCTCATATGAACTAGTCATGGTCATGCAGACAAGATCTAAGCATGATTCATAAAGTTCAGCCACTGACTCAACATTTTTTCTGAACAGAATACAAGAAAAAAAAAAGGGGGTGGGTGGGATGGGACAGGAGGGGTGTTTGGTGAACAAATGCAAGTTTCTTTGGTTTTCAGATATTACTTTCTTTGCCAACCTTTGCGGCAGGAGTGATACTAACGTGAATTTCACTAGTGAAGTGCATTTCTCCTACGGCCTCTCCACAGCTCACTATCTAATAAGAACAGCCTTTTTATCTGTTTTCTGCTGCAAAGTAAATTACAGCCCATATCTAACAAAAAAACCCCACATTTTTGGTGAAGTTGTTTAAAAATTACAGCTGCTAAAGTACTTCAGACAGTGTCATTTACTTTTCAAAAAGAGGCCACATTAAACTTACAAAAACGTACTGTGTGTTTTGCAGTAAGTTTATACTTTAACAATTCAAAATGACGAAGGACTGAAGCACGGATTAAGATAAAACAGAGCTCACTCACACTAACTCTCGGTAAGAACTACCAGGAAGTCACAGCTGCAAGTATATGGACTTGTTGAACAGCACCCATGCCCCTTCTCAACATGTTTACAGTGCCAGGAGCTCGCACTGCTGGAAGGCAGCTCCATTTACACAAACCTGTCCGCTGTTACTTTAGAACTTTGACAACAGGAAGCACTGTTCTCCCGAGAGATAGCCGCTACCGAAGTTCTCGCAAAACCGCCGAGCAGCGGCCTGCCCTTGGGGATGGCGGCGAGCGGTGCGCGGCCGGAGCTGCCCCGAGCGCTGTGCCCGCTCCG
>NW_008609152.1:0-20036 GCF_000691845.1 Merops nubicus
CAATAAAGTGGTTTAAACCACCACAAATAAGTCAGAAGACAAACGAGAAGCATCGCACCTTAACCTATCTGAATTACCTCCAAAACTACATAGTCAAATAGACTCATATGTTTTCCCTATAAATGGTTTAATAGGAAAGAAAGGCTTAAAGGCCAGAGAAAAGTGGTTGAAGCATTTGTTCCTACTAAGAAAAATATCGATTAGAAATACAGCTGCATGCAAAACAATGTACTTGTGTTGAGAAAATTGATACTGAAAACCAAAATTGATTTAATGACCGAAGAAAATGTTAAGACCTATTGAAGCTGTTATTGTGCTAAAATCTAGGGGAAAAAAGCAAGGAATTTGAAGTGAAGGAAACTAGGAACAGAAGGGTAGTTGAGCAGGAATTAAACTACTTGAAATGTTACACATGTCCTTCTAATTTGGTCTCAATCTTCCTCTTCATCTGATATTTAAAAAGTTAATTCTTTGCCGTGAAACCATGACAAGAAAAATCTAAAAGCTTAACGCTTCCTTTACTCATGTTCCTCAGATGTTTAAAAACTTCTGCTGATCTCAGTGAGAATTCAGATTAAAAATATTGCATGCAAATAAAATAATTATGCAATATAAATGCATCTTATGTACAGTTAATTCCTTTACCTTTTAATCTCTTGACTAAAGTGTTGTTATTAAAAAAAAAAAAAATAAATTACAGAAGCACATGCAACAGATAGCCAAAAGTGCACTCTTTCTCAAAGTCATTCAGGAAATTTAAAGGGAAATCTTTCACATTGATTCGAGAAAAAGTCTCACAGTAACAAAATGACAGTACAAATGACTGAGCAAAATAAATTTACTTCTAAATTATAAGTCAAATATATTTACAAATTGCATGTTATTTTGTGCAATATGTACTAATTTGACAACATTCTTATGATCTTGCTATTTATGCACATCAGTAATTTCTAGGAATGAAAAAAAGATTTCATACCTGCAGTTTTTAATATATCTTTCCTGGCAAGTGAATTGTTTTTTGAGGGACTGGGAGTTCAGATGCATAAGGAGATGGCCTCTAGTCATAATAAATTATTCTTTTGTTCACTTTTGAACTTTACTGCATTTTAGTGATCCTGTTTTCCACAATTAAATATAAAGCTTCAACTCAAGAAGTAAACAAGAGTACACATGCAAATAACAAATCTACACCTCATTGAAAGGCAGCGAAATTGTGGCATATATTATTTTATATTTTCTTCATATAAAGGGGAATGGGTTTTGTTTTGCTTCAGCCATGCTGACGTGTGGATACACAGACACCACTGCACACAGGCATGTTGGCACACACACAACTGCACACACAGACACGCGTTGAGAAGAGCTCTGAACAAGAGTAACAGATGTTAAAATGCTATCCTTTTGAGTCAAAATCTTGGCATTTTTTTAAGTAGCCTTAAGAAAGTGATTGCATCTGCTATATCTCTAATAGCCTTTACTACCATCAGTATGACTAGAATTTGTATCCCATGTGCATTAATTGTAATTACTGGTGTGTAGGGATTGTTCTACTAGAATTAAAATTCAATTAGTTGGATTTTATATGTTAAATACACTGTGGAGTAGGTCGAATGTATACAGTAGAAGTATGATATCTTTAGAATATTTAGTTAACAAAGGGAGAAAAGCTCATAAATAAACATGAAAAGGTAAACAGTGAGAATTTTAGCCTGATTACTGAGTTTTATCTGACTGAAATTACAATGCATAAAAGACTTCTATCTTTTCTGGACAGAATCTTCCATAATCTACACTAATGTAGTATATACACTATGCTATTCCAGCTGTACTAACAGGAGGATGTAATCCTTTCAGCCTGGCACAAGGAGTGCACTTTCAATTTTCACCACTACAATGTCATGGCTATCTTTGCACATAACAGTGGCTGCATTATGCCCATCATCCTCTGCCATTTTGTTCTTTCCAACATATTTTTGTTTGTTTGTTTGTTTGTTTGTTTGTTGAGGTTTATGTGGATGTGGGGTGTGATTTTTTTATAAGTTTATAATTCAGAAAACAAAAATACAGCATTGAAAGAAAGACATTAAACTAACATTGTCTTAAATTTCATGTTACTAAAGCCAGAGATTAAATTAGTTCATAGGCAGCAGAAGACACAGGACTTACAGCAGAGCTGTTACATGACAATCAAATATATATAGAAAGAATGTATGGTGATTAATGAGTCACAGATCTGGCTGACGATTGTTACTCTAACATTCTTCTGTTAAAAATGGACTGCAATGGACTGTAAAATAACCAGTAGCCAGTGTGAAGTGGCTGCACTAAGCACTTAGCATGCAATTAAAAGCATTGGTCCACATTTTTACGCACAACTTGTGGCACTAGCTGTTACTGATACTATCACAATATAATGTTAATATGAACTCAGTAATCTGTGACAGCTGTTTAGGGAGGAAAAGGAAGTGTACCTAATGACTGTGATTACTTCAGCTGATAGGATTCATGGATCTATGTCCAGTGCTGTGGAGATGGAAGAGAAGGGTTTGAGTAGTGTTTCTTGACTGTACCATAGAATATTTGTATTTATTCTGTGTGTAATTCTCTGACGTTGCAGTCATCCTCCACTTCAGCTATACTAATACCCTGAAATGGGGAAAGGAAGAAGACTGGAATGAAAACAGAGAGGTAACTCTGCCATATTTCCTCTTGTTGCTATGGTTATAGCTAGAGAAAGCAACATTTTGATGACTATTCACTGTGGAGGTTAAAATTGGCAAAAGACAAGCAGAATCAGATGATCTGTCACATTAGGTAAAGAGGAACAGAGATTATTATGTCAGTCACTGAACTGCCCCTTTTATTTGTACAGAATTTTGAACACATAGCTTTCTCTTACAGGAGTCTACACATACATGGATAATCTAAATGCTTCAGGACAAGGAGAAAGTTGTTTTGCTCAAAGATGCCCGAAGGTGACTTTACAGATGTACTAGTTACAAAAACAAACAAGCAGATAAAAACAAACAAACAAAACCAAAAAAACTAAACTATTGATTTCTACTAGGGATCACCTTGTTTAATGATAGAACTATATAGACACATTTCTCCTTCCTGCAGCATAGTCTATATATAGGCTTGCTTTGATTCTTATTCTGCTATCTTTTTTCCCCCATTGGTACACTTGCTTTGTACACCATATTTCTTTGGTTTTCTTTTGCTGTTCTACGTACTACTCTTGAGAGGATTGCTTTAAAAGTCTGAAGGTGCCATGCTGGAAGTTCAGTATGAATAGCCTGGATGCTGGAATAGAGAATATTTACATATGATACCAAGCTCAGGAGAGAATGTAAGTGTCTTGGAGGACAGGAATAGTATTCAAAATAATCTTGACAAATTGGAGGTAGGTTTGAAATAATAGGTTGTGATTCAATAGGAACAACTGCAAGATACTCAGGCAGAAATAATAAATTGCACACATACAAATTAGGGAACAACTCTCTAGGTAAAAGTTCTGCAGGTCTCCAAGTTAAACAGGATGCCAAGGTAAGCATGAATTAACAACATCATAATATTGTTAAAATATAAAAAAAAAAAAATAATAAGTAGATATTATGCTAAAACATTTTTTGTTGCCTACAAGGTGCATGGCTTTTATGCAATTCAGTGTTCATGAATAGCCTTGCGTACTACATGAAATCTTTTTCTACAAGCCTCTATAATGAATAGGTACCAATTGCTGAGAATGCCAACCAGAGCAGAAGTATTGATTGAAAGTCTTGAGATTATAACCTGCAAGGAAAGGCAGAATAAAAAGAAGATTTAAGAAGGATGTGATAATAGATTTGGGAAAAAAAAAAAAAAAAAAAAAAAAAAAAAAAAAAAAAAAAAAAAAAAAAAAAAAGATTGTCTAGTATAAGAGATATTAGAAAACACTTTTGGAAGGAAAAGGTAATGAAGAACTGGAAAGTTTGCCAAACAAACCTGTCAAACTTCTGTCACTGAAGGTAGCTTTAAGCAGGTGAGACAAATGTCTGCCAAGAAGGGACTAGTCTTCCCAAGTTTCTTCATACTTAACATAGTAGGAGGAATATAAATTGAGTTAAGATGAAAACACTTTATTCTTCAATCTTCTCTACATGTTTTCCTTTCTCCAGTCTTTTTCTGAGACGCTTCTTATTTTTTTATGAACACCTGACATTAAGAGTAGCACTAAGAACATGCAAATTTGGCTTATATTCTTATTCTCCTTTTGCTGTGTTTTAAGTAGTTTACTTTTCTTTCTCCTATTTTGTTGTGTTTTTTGTTTTTTTAATTTAATTTTATTTTTTTATTTCCAGCACACCACTTTTTTTTTCCTACATAGGTGAAACCATATTGTATATTTACACCCACTGTCACACCAGTGTTGATTCTGAAGCTGTTCAATACTAAACCACTATGAATTTTCAAACCTGTTATGTTCTGCCTTCTCTGCGTTTCTCTACAGTACTCAGAAAAGAGAAATAATGCCTATATTATAGGTCTATAGCTCAAAATTTATCATGGATAGACTATGGCAAATATTCACATTCACATTCTTCATATACCCTCTTATTGACTTTCTTATCACTCTTTTCTATCATCTTTTGTTGTAATCACTACACATATTGAGATATGTATAAGTTGACATACAATTACATTGTACTGTGAATCCACAAAGTGCTGGAGCAAGTTTGTATGTGCTGGAATTGTGTAGAACTAACAAAACAAACAAGAATGCAAAATAAAAAACAAAAACAAAAACAAACACAAAACAAACAAACAAAAAAAAACAAACGAACACATGAAAATGATCATAATCTAAGTTGCAAAACCAGATTCGTAACTGGACCAGAACTGGCAAAATCTGGTTCTCTCCCTTTTTTTTTTTTTCCCCCCCTTAAGAAAAATAAAATTGACCAACTTGCCCTTTTCATACAATCATGGAATCATAGAATCATTTGGGTTGGAAGGGAACTTCAAGATCATGTAGTGGCAACCCCCCATGCCATGGGCAGCAACACATCCTGCTACACCAGGTTGCACAAGGCTCCATTCCACCTGTTCTTGACCCCCTCCAGTGATGGAGCATCCACAACTTCCCTGGGCAACCTGGTCCAGTGTCTCAACACCCTCATAGTGAAAAACTTCTTCCTGATATCTAATTGAAAACTACCCTATTCCAGTTTGAACCCATTGCCCCTTTTCCTATCATGACAAGCACTTGTCAAAAGTCTCTCCCCACCTTTCTTGTAGAACCTTTCCAGATACGGTGGGGTGGTTGATCCTCAGGCGGGATCCGGGCACCGCGGGGCCGCTCGCTCCCCCCCCACCCCCTGCACGGGAGGGAGAAAAGGGAGAAAAACCCAAACCCCGTGGGCCGAGAGAAGGAGAATTTCCTCCAGGAGCGCAGAGGGGACAGCGAACAGCAGCAGCGACAGCAGGTACAACAGCCCCTCCCCAATGGGACAAAGGGCAGAGCTCCCGCCGGTGTGGGGAACAACAGCCCCGGCCCTGCTGAAACAGGACATATGGGAAGGCTACAATCAGGTTTCCCCAGAGCCTTCTTTTCTCCAGGCTGAACAACTCCAACTCTATCAGCCCGTCCCAGTAGGAGAGGTATTCCAGCCCCCTGATCATCTTTGTGGCCCTCTTCTGCACCCACTCCAACAGAGCCATGACCTTCTTGTACTGGCTGGTCCCGCGCCGCTGAACACAGTACTCCAGGTGAGATCTCTTTTCTCCAGTAAAAATATTAAACACACTTATAAGGAAAGGTTTGTAATACTCAGAACAGTTTTTACATTGAAATGGAAAGTAGAAATGCAAGTTAAAACATACCCTCCACTCAATGTCTTATTTACGTGCTAAACATAGTGTTTAAAGTTGGATTTGTAAATCAACAGAAGGAGAACAGAAAACACCTGCAGTCTGTTTATCTTCTGTGTATTCTGCAAAACATGTCGGTCTGATGATAGTTCCAAGGAAGACTGAAGGTGTGAAGTCTGGATATATGCCCTGTGTATTTAGTTACCAGCTGATGCATTGGTTTCCATAATGTGAGCAGGCTTCTGAGTAATATTTGTGACAGTAGATTTAATGGCTTGCCACATAAGACAAGATTACTGAAAAAGTAGAAAAATAATTGTATTAAAATATAAAACTTTTCTATTTCTATTTGTGCTCTTATGAAGTTTCTAAAAATATCTAAAAAATACTGCTAAAGGACCATATTGCAGAAAGGTCTTCATGGCATATCTGCAGGGAAGTGTGTATGTTCATGCATGTGTGTAGTCATCTTAATGGAATTGAAGCAAAAATAATCAGGTAAACAGGTTATGGTTCATTAATAATGAGCAAGTAAAGTAGAAAAAAAAAAGGACAAATAAGAAGTCAGACACTTCCACTACTTAATTCATCCTGGTCTCTAAAGTCATAGAATTGTGGAATACTTGTGGTTAGGAGAGACTTTTAAGATCATCGACTCCAACTGCAAACCGAGCAATGCCAAGTCCACCACTAAACCATGTGCTAAAGCACCACATCTACATGTCTTTTAAATACCTCCAGGGTTGGTGACTCAACAACTTCCCTGGGCAGCGTGTTCCAGTGCTTGAAAACCCTTTTAATGAAGAAATTTTTCCTAATAGCCAACCTAAACATCCCCTGGCACAGCTTGAGGCTGTTTCGTCTTGTCCTGTCACTTATTACTTGGGAGAGGAGACCAACATTGACTTTTCTACAGCCTCTTTCAGGTAGTCTTGGAGAGTGATGAGGTCTCCAGGGATGGGGCCTCCACCACCTCTCTGGGCAGCCTATTCCAGTGTTGCACCACCCTTACAGTAAAGAACTTCCTAATGTCTAATCTAAATCTACTTTACTCCATTTTAAAGCCATTGCCCCTCATCCTGTCCCTGTAAGTCCTTGTAACCAATCCTTCCCCAGCTTTCCTGTAGGTCCCTTTCAGGTACTGGAAGGCCACCATAAGGTCTCCCCAGAGCCTTCTCTTCTCCAGGCTGAACAACCCCAGCTCTCTCAGACTAGCCTCATAGGAGAGGTGCTCCAGCCATCTGATCATTTTTGTGGCCCTCCTCTGGACCGTTTCTGACAGGTCAATGGCTTTCTTGTGCTGACTCAAGAGGTGGACACAGTTTGGATAGTTTAGTTTGAATAGCATGTGGATTTATCATTTCTTCAACCGTTGCAAGTGTTTTTGTTCAGGGTTTTTCAGCACCTCTGTATGTATGTGTGACTTCTCCTGATGGCAAGACTAGCCAAAGCTACTTGTTGTGGCTCTACCACTGATTTTTTTTTCTGGAAACAGGCTGCCAACACTTCCCTTTCAATACAAGCTCTCAAGTGCTTCTCCTGAACTTCCATTCCTCCAGAGCTTTTGCCTGTGTAAAAATTGTTCTTTGCTATAAAGGCAGTCTGCTTCTGGACTGCTACTGAAAACCCAGGATGCCTGAGGTTTGGAGATGTGCTCTCTTGAGAGAGATCGAGCTGAACTGTGTGGATCAACACAAGCTCTCACTCCCTGGATTGGCTTTTGTGACCCAGGAAACATGTAGCCAGAAGAGCAGAGCAAGTCCTCTCCTGTCTTCCAGCCACAGCCATGGGCACTGGAATGTGGAAAGAGGTGGGGCCAGGCCAGGATGTGCATATCCATGTTCCTTTGGTGGCCAGCTCCAAGGCAGGAGGGACTGGGAGCAGGAAGCCCTGATCTCCTCCACATCTCTGCAGTGCTCAAGCCAGATTGAGTGAGACATCTAAGATAGGCTCTTGCAAGCCACCAGAAGGTCCTGAGGGAAGATCTGGTGAGCCCAAGACCCCAAACCCCCACAGTGTCTCCCAGACATGACCTGGTTTAACAAAGAGTACCTAAAGGATGTGGTCAGGGAAGGCAGACAAACTCACTGGGAGTTTTCAGAACTGTATGGCCCTGGTACCCTCCTTGAGCCCACAGCACTAGGAAACCCCCCTGTGTGGGAACTACAGCACCTCAGATGGGTAGATGAAGGACAAGTGCCTGTTGAAAGAGGCTGGCTTTGCTAAGAACCTGGAGCAGCCATTCTCCACCAAGCCAAAGCTTGAAAATCAAGACACCAATCCTGCTGGAGGAGCCTGAAAAACTTGTGTGTGTCCCCACAGGAGTCCTGGGAAAAATGCATGGGGACAGAACTTGTAGCTGCTCAAAAGCAGAAAGGTCTGGGGGATGTCACAGTCTGACCCCACAGGGATCCCAGGAGTGACCCACTGTATGCTTCCCAGCCAGGAAGGCAGATGTCCCAAAGAGGGAAAGCCTACTTTACAAGGTGTTTGATATCTTGTAGCCTTGCAGGTGGGTTCTGACCTCAGGCTTATCAGATCCTGTGATGAGAAGTTGATGCTCTGGGTACAAGTAATGGACAGCTCAACAATGCAGGAGGGAGGGCCCTGGTGACCTCCTCAGTGCCAACAAAGCACCTTGACTTAGCCCCTCTGATAGCTGTCAAGAGAGAAGAATCTACTGCTTGTTGCGGGAGGGAAAGTCCTAGACATGACAGAGCTGGAAAGGACATCTGGAATGCACCATGTCCATGAGGAAATTCACCTAGAGCACATTGCTCAGGAAAACATGTGTAGAACCTAGCTCTGTGTACAGAACCAGCAACAGTTGCAAGTAACACTGGAAGTAATTTGATGCTGTTAAAACTTTAAAAATGAAAGCCTATAATGGTGAAAAAATTTTCAAGGTTCTTGATAAAGTCACAAAACCTGATAATGAGGTGATGAGGTGTTCTGGGTGCTGAGGGAATAATGCACAGTAAAATTGCTAGTGATCTATTTTTGGTGGTTTTGGTGAAATGAAGGTAAAGTTCCATTCTGAAGTTTCTTTACCAGATGTTTCTTGTCAACTTATGTATATCTGCAGGCTGGGGAAGCAGGTGTGACCATCCCAGCTGAAGGCCAGATCATTTCTTTCTTTGGACTACAAAAAATTAAAAAAAGTGTTGTTGGTTTTGGTTTGGTTTTTTTTTTTTTGGTTTTGGTTTTGTTTTTTTTTTTGTTTGGTTTGGTTTGGTTTTTGTCCTTACCGTTGTCCTAGGCAGACCAAGCAAGAAAAACGAAACATAACTTTTTTACATCTTTCAGGTTTGATTTAAATCCCTTCCCAAATCTGGCTGTAAATGTAATGTTCTCGTTCATATTTTTGCTTCAGTATTATCTCTTAGCTTTATATGTATGTATATGTATTTGTTCCCTAATAAAACTCTGACCCAATTAACTTCTTTGCAGAAGTGGGCTAATGAAGAGGCAAGCTTAAATCTAGAAGACAAAGTCATTAGACAGATAGAGATACTTAACTGTATTTTAGACACTGAGGTTCAAAACTCAGAGGTCATTTCAATTTATAACATTTTACCTCTGCTTCTGAATTCTGTGAATTAATATATGCTTCCTACTTAAAAACTTTATATTTGTGAAGCTTCATGGGTGTTTTTTCACCTGCTTATAGCAGCTTACCATCAGTTCTTTAGTGCTGTCTTCCCCAGTTCTTCCTAGTCAGTAGGTATGTTTGAAGTTTGTTTGAAACACTTTCCCTTCTCTCTTCCCTGTTGAAAAGAAAAACTAGTTGGACAAGGACTTTGTTGTGCTGCTGATACTACCTGCTATTACTCCACAGATGACTAGCTGTAACACACAGACAATACAATGATGACTTCATCTTAAATTTTCTTTACATATTCAAGCATTTAAGTCCTTTTCTGTCACTTTGGAAATGCTCTAACTAGAAAATAGGACATTTGTGAATATGTATGAGGCTCCCATACCCAAACTAATTTAAGTTAATTCAGGAAAAGCAGATGGTTTCTTCACCTGTGCATCACAAGCAGTCTGTGTACTTGTTCCTTGCATCGACATCAAGAATTCCAGAGTACTCCCATGACCTAATTTCTGGATCCAAATCAGGCTTGGATACTGAGGCACTTACCTGATCAAAAGTGAGATGTGACACTTTAGGATACAGATACATAACTATGTGCCCTGGAAATTTTGAAGTTAAGCAATGAAGTACTGATGGAATTTAGGCAAAGTAACTGACAGCTGAGAGCGGGTTTACAATGTCAGTTAATTGTGTGGTATGGATCATATTACTCACCACTATACATCATTCAGCTTAGTTTACTTTTGGGCTTTTTTGGATTTAGCCTAGATGCATAACTCCATGTCAGTGAATCTTAAAGAATGATTTCATAAATTGTGATGAAATAAATAATACATTATTCCCTTGCCAATATTAGTAACGAGCACACCTAGGTGATCTTATTGGCTTTTGTAGATCACATTCTCAATAATGTAATTCTTCAGAGGTAGCAAGGGTCTGAGCAACCCGTTCTAGTTGGAGCTGTCCCTGCTCTTTGCAGGGGAGTTGGGCAAGATGACTTTTAAAGTTCTCTTCTGAAATATTTGTTCAAAAATTAAATTAACAGCCAGTGGAAAATTACTTGGAACACTCTTGCTTCTAAATGTATCTTTCCACTGATGTCTAGTTAGGCTTTGCATTTTCACATATCTTTGTTGTAATAAGCTCAGAATATACCCTAATACAATGCCAGATGCCCTGATGATTAGGTCACACATTGAAGATATGAGCACAATTATCTTAGAAGAACCAACATGTATTTTACTTTTGTCACAAACTGATGTAAAACTATACTACTTGCAGTGAAGCTGGCGTTGTCTTCCTCCATACTCTTACACCTCTGCAACTCCATACATATAAACAATAAATATATACATTAAATACACATGTGGCCTAGAAAATAATGGAATTGTATCCTTATACCCTTCAGTAAGTATTTAGCTCAGTCTGCTATATATATTACCTGTAGCACAAAGCATCATTACCAGAATGAGCCCAACAGGCAAGAGGGATGAACGAGCATATAACTTGTGGATCATGATGGATTTTGAAAGTTAAGCTGTTTAGCATTTTTTGGCAAACTTTTCAGCTATGTTCAGATGCCATTTTTTACAAATACTTCCATAACTAGGTGATAAAATTGTGGCGGTTTTTAGGATTTCAGTTTGGTGTTTCTGTGCTTTTAGTGTGCCATTTATATGATTAAACCTCAGGCTGTTGAAATTTACTAACAAAGAAAAAGAGATTGTTGTTTTTAGAATTTGCAAATTAAGAAGGACAGAGACTATTTTTGATAGACATAAGCCACAAGTGCATGTCAGCTGTTAATCTGTGAGTGATGCTTTGCTATCCAAGGTAATTACAAAATGAGCATCTAAAGATGAAATTGTCTTAACCTTTATGACTAATGTATTTAAATATTTATAGTCCTTTTGTGCTGCACCAGGACTCTGACCTCTCTGTCCCTTTAGTCAGTTTTACAAGCAACTGATGAGATGTCAGTCTTAGTCAGCCCAGAAATAAGCTGGCTCTTGACATTGGGGTTTTCTCATTGATTAAATTGTCATGGTGTATTCACAGCCTAAATGCTGCCTTCTGGACACTGTCCTTTTCCTGTGTGGAAAATGACCTTTGTGAATAATTGCATGCCCCAGATGTGTCAAAATGAGGAAGAAGCAACAATCCGAAGTATAACGCTGTAAGAACCATTTGTTCTCTTGTTTCCTGCTCTTTCGGGGCTGGGGTGTGGGATTCTATGAGAGAAGCAGAAAGAAAAAGAGTTCAGAAATATTTTTTACCAATGTATCATTGAAAAGTAATTTAAGGTGTATTTATGAAATTCTATTTGTACTTTGTATTCTGCTTTAGAATATTTTAATAATCGCCTTGTATTTCTTGTAAGTATAAGTATATGCTTTATAGATGTTTAGGTACTTTTTTGAGCCAGAGGTCTAACTACCTTTATGCTTCTATTTGTGGGGCTATCAAAGAGTTATAGGTAATTTATAATTTTAGGACTACAATATTTTATGCCAATATGGAAACATTCCTAAGAGCCATTTTGCTGGGTGCAAATTTCTGGAGTTCACTGTATTCTGGCTGCACTCAGGCATGCTCTGATTTATCATCTGTGCTGTAGGACTTAAATGGGATACCACTGAATTGATACAAAATTCTTTTGCTTTGACAAATTGTCCAAACTCAGAAATGAGCAAAACTTTAAAACTAATAATTTGACTTTTAGTATAGTGAATAATCTGATGCAATTAAAGGCTTTCCTGAAACTTTTTTGTCCTAATAGAAACTTAAAAACAAAACAGATGGGTAAGTTGGAAGGCTTGCATGAATACTCGTTTCTCTGTCAACTCACATACGAGTCAAATGACAGACACGTGGTTTCCCTGGCTCCCTGGAATCCCACCTGTTTGGGTGTGGGCTGCCCAAGTGCCTGGGAGCTCTGGCTAAGTTATAGTACAACTGGTAGGATACAGGAATGACACAGCTCGATGGATAACCTAGGCTGACTGGTTTCCTGGCCCAACCGTTTCTTGGCTGACTATTTTTCTGGATCTTTGCCCAGAAAACAGGCATGGTCCAAGTTTCCCAAGCTAGTTCGGCAGATCTAGATTTTTGGCCTGCAAATGATAGAAAATTTGCATTCCGCCTTCTTGGGAACAAGTTTTTCTCAAAATGTTTTTAGTATAAATTCACCTTTTCCGTTCCTCATTCTGATTTGTAATAAAAAGAATGCTCCAAATTATAACATTTCTATAGGATGAAAACTCCAATTCCATATGCAAATGACATTTCAAAGAAACATAGGATCTAAAATTGTAGAATCATGGAATGGTTTGGATTGGAAGAGACCTTAAAGATTATCTAGTTCCAACCCCCCTGCCATGGGCAGGGACACCTCCCACTAAACCAGGTTGCACAAGGCTCCTTCCAACCTGGTCTTGAACACATCCAGTGACTGAGCTTCCACAACTTCCCTGGGCAACCTGGTCCAGTGATTCATCAGCTTCATAGTGAAAAACTTTTTCCATACATCTAATAAAAATTTATTCTCTTCCAGTTTGAACCCATTACCCTTTGTCCTATCATTACAAGCCCTTGTAAAATGGCCTTTCCCTGCTCTCTTGTAGGCCTCCTTCAGATACTGGAAGGCTACAATAAGGTCTCCCTGAAGCCTTCTCTTCTCTAGGCTGAACAACCCCAACTCTCTCAGCTGTCCTCACAGGAGAGGTGTTCCATCCCTCTGATCATCTTCATGGCCCTCCTTTGGACCCACTCCAATAGATCCAGATTCTTCTTCTCTTAGGGGCTCCAAAGCTGCACACGGTACTCCAGGTGGGGTCTTGTGAGAGTGGAGTAGAGGGGGAGAATCACCTACTTTGACATACTGGCCACACTTCTTTTCATACAGCCCAGGTTACAGTTGGCTTTCTGGGCTGCACTCACACATCGTTGGCTCACGTTAAGCTTTTCATCAACCAGCACTCCTAAGATTTTCTCCTCAGGACTACTCTCAATCTACTCAGTACCCAGTCTGTTTCTGTGCTTGGGATTGCCCCAAACCAGGTGCAGGACCTTGCACATGGCCTTGCTGAATTTCATGAAGTTGGTATGGTCCCACCTCTCAAGCCTGACAAAGTTCCTTCAGATGGCATCCCTTTGCTCCAGCATGTTGACAGCACCACACAGGTTAGTGTCATCCTCAAAATTTCTGCATGAAGTTAGTATGGTCCCACCTCTCAAGCCTGTCAAAGTTCCTTCAGATGGCATCCCTTTGCTCCAGCATGTTGACAGCACCACACAGGTTAGTGTCATCCTCAAAATTTCTGAGGGTACACTGAATTCCACTGTACATGTCACCAGCAAAGATATTAAATAGTACCAGTACTGATCCCTGAGAAACACCACTCATCACCGGTCTCCACTTGGAAATTGAGCTGTTGACTGCTACACTTTGAGTGTGACCATCCAGCCAATTCCTTATCAAGTGAGTGGGCTATCCATCAAATCCATGTCTCTCCAATTTAGAGACCAGGATGTCATGTGGAACAGTGTCAAATGCTTTGCACAAGTCCAGGTAGATAGCATCAGTTGCTCTTCCCTTATCCACCAATGCTGTAAATCCATTGTAAAAGGCCACTAAACTTGTCAGGCACAGTTTGCCCTTGGTGAAGCCATGCTGGTTGCCACCAATCTCCTCCTCATTTTCTAGGTGCCTTGAAAGACGCTTCAGGAGGATCTGCTCCATGATCTTGCTGGGCACAGAGGTGAGACTGACTGGCCTGTAGCTGCCTGGTTCTTTCTTTTTTCCCCTTTTTGAACATGGGAGTTATGTTTCCCTTTTTTCAGTGAGTGGAGACTTCACCAGATTACCATGGCAAGTGACTCAACAACTTCATCTTCCAGTTCCCTCAGCAGCCACTGATGAATCTCATTGAATTGCAGAGACTTGTACAGCTCCAAGTTCTTTAGATGGTCTCAAGCCTGGTCTTCACTTGCAGTAGGCAGATCTTCCTTTTCCCGGTCACTCCCTTTGCCTTTTGCAACTTTGATAGTGTAGCTAGAGTCCTTGCTAGCAAAGACTGAGGCAAAGAAGTCATTGAGTACCTCAGCCTTCCCTGTATCATGACTAAGGAGATCTCCTGTTTTCTTCTAGAGAGGGATCACATCTAGTCTTTATTTTATCTCTATCATACCTGCAGAAGTTTTTCCTGTTACCTTTGATGTCCCTGGACAGATTTAGATTTATCAGTGCTTTTGGTTTCCTAGCATGATCCCCGGCTGCTCAGACAGCTTCTCTGTATTTCTCCTGGGCAACCTGTCCTTGCTTCCATTCTCTGTACACTCTTTTTTTGCACCTAAGTGTTTCCAGGAGCTTCTTGTTCATCCCGGTAGGCCTCCTGGAATTTTTGCCTACCTTCCTCTCTTTTGGGATGTATTGCTCAGTGGAGACAGCTGTCTTCTCCAAAAGGTCTCAAAACTCTGGAATATTGCATGTCAATATGTTTTATTGGAGTGTTTGTCCAGGAAACTAGAATGTATTCATCACAACTACTTAAGATAGTAAAGATGCAACCTAAATCATCTATGAGAAAGTCAAAGGAGGAAGGGGCTTCTTCCTACAAGCAAAACGTCCAGCAAGAGTAACTTATGTGAGCTGTCCATTCAGGCCATTCTGCTCATGATGTTCCAGTCTGGCCTGCTCTCTGCTGAGAAGTCTGTTGTCATGACCTTGATCAGTGGAAAAAATATCACTAGTATCACAGTAATTTTGTACTTCTGACATGGATTTCAGTTAACTGTCCACAAAATCGTGAACTGCAGCAGAACACCAAGTCCACTACTAAAATGAGAAGCTCTCCACACCTTGTTCTATTCTATAAGTACATTCCTGATTAGTTAAAATTGCTTGGGTGGCAAATTTTGTCACTGCACATCTCCCAGGTATATTTGGACTTCATTGTTATTCAGCAGGCCGTTGACGTTTTTAAGGACCTAAATTGCCCCTTTACACACAATATGGCTAGATCAGATCCCATCATGTGTTTAACCATCTTTAGGTATCAAGCCTCAGATAAAATTAATTGAAAAGAAAACTGAAGTCTTGTCAGAAAAAAAAAAAGATGCTAAGAAAAAACAATGAATTTGTATACAGCGATATAATAAAAAAAAAAGTGGGGAAAAGCCCAGTGTCTTTGAAAGTAATAACCACCTAACTTGAATATTGTATAGAAAAAAATACATTTACTGGAAATATTATAGGTTATATGTAAAGGTCAAATTGAGTCCAACGTCATAAAGCTTTCTGCCATCAAATTGTATTTGGTTTTGCAGCAAATACAGTATTTGTCCAGCTTTCAGATGTTACTTCGACAATCACACAGAAAATATATGTCAATATTACTTTCTGTGAGTTGTATGGAACGTGGACATAACACAGACATAAATATTCCATAACATGGAATATTTATCAACTGGACACTAAAATACTGAAGTCAGCTAACATTTTTTTAGTAGCAAATGATGTTGTATGGCTCAAGTTCTAGGCTTTAGTTCTATGTTGATAACTTACTCCCAAGACATGCAGTTATTAATTTCTGTAGTCCACCTTCCAGAAAATTAAATGGAAGTTTCATGCCAGTCATTTGTTTCTAGACGTCATTTATGGGCGTCTTAAAAGACTAAAAGCTTCTCTTACTGATTATGTACATATGCTGCATACAGACTATTTACACATGAAACTGCTTCAGATACATTTGATGGTCTTCTTTCAGAAAAATATATGTATTGGAATTTTGTGACTGAGGAAGATTAAAAATATTTGTGTTCTCATTTGCACTGCTGCAATTTGGCAGCTGCTCTGGCAGTAATGCCTTAAAAATTATATTCAAGTAATTCATTGCTTCCTCTTCCTTTGCATTTTAATACATTCCAAAGGTTATAATTCATCTCTGTGCCAATCAATAAATATTTTGCTAAATGTAAATGCTGCATTAGCAACAATGTGCTTTCACTCCATCTGTACTTCAAGTACAGAAAAGCTGAACTGTTTGGGTGACATCCAGATACAATACTCTACAAATTCAGTAGATTACTATATTTCAGAGAGGAATAATAATTCTTGTTTTCAAAGGACCGTGTTTTAGTCTTCCATTAGTATCCTAACCGATAATTATTTTATTACTACCTCATTCCATAAATGCCATTATTTTCCTTCATTGCTTCCCATATCCCTGAATCCTATAATAAATAAAACAAGGCACATTCATTAGAAATTAATTTTACAGGAATAAGCTCTGGTTCTGGAATATTTCAGAGCAGTATTTCTTCTTTGATTCTTATTTGTATCATACCTGAACAAACTACAGTCTCATCCTTATCAAGAGTCATGGAAATATTGATTATAATATCTTGTTTAAGAATGAATCTGTTTTCCTTTTCAGAAGGTCATAAAACACCTAGGGGTAAGAAAATCACATTTCATGGCTACTTCATAGAGGCATGTTGAACTGACTGTAATAGCTCTTGCCACACCAGTTTAAGGAAGAAAACAAAAAAGGAAAAGATGGTTTCCTAATAGAGAAGAGAATAAGATGGAGTACACAAATGGGAAACTGATTTTTATTCTGAGGGTCAAGCTTGGTTCCAAAACACATTTGTTGGTCTACCTAAATTACACTAAAAATATCCCACGTGAAAGAACAACCACTACTACAATACAATGCAATCCCAAACCTTAAAGATCTAAGTTTAACATTTGAGTTGCTAATGCAATTGAGTGATTTGTTAGGCTGCATTTGTATTAAGGGATACAAGTTGCCCAGTCCCAACTACTGGCAAATGGATGACTAGATTTCTTCATAAGAAAGTCTCTTGTGACACATGGATCATCTGCTTTGCAGACTACTGCTCCTGGAGGAAGACTAGCACAGAGCTGTGTGGATTTTTTGTGTCCTCTAGAGAGGACATTGTTCCCTCTGAGCAATGAAAATCTTTTAAATCACCCTTATAATGAGAAACTTTGAGAGTTCAAGGGACTGTGATCTGATGCTATGGTAAACTTTAGATGACAAGTTTAGTCACAACAAATGGCATAAGTCCCTTCCTTGCATTACCTTTGAGTTTTCTTGCTCATGGGGCTATGCCATATGACTATTCCCAGTACACCTTTGTGACGTGTGTTTCCTAATCTTATCACCGTGCTGACAGTTATCATTGCTGAAAGTCACGTAGGGCAGTATCTGTGAATAAGAAAGTAGCTGATAATATTGTAACCAAATAAAAGAAAATGTTCTCTCACTGCACAGGAAAAGAAAAACCACTCAGCTGAATTGTCAGCTACAGTTTGTGTCCAACTTTTACTACTTCAAGGGACTCAAAGTACTAAAATGTTGCACAACATTGTTTTGTATATCCATTAAAAGTGTCTCTCATTTTCAATCATGTATTTTTAATGAAGTATATTAACAAACGCAGACAAATATTGAAAGGTCATATGGGTAGAGAAAGCAACTTGTTCTCAAATGAGCAGAATGAAGACTTACTAAAAATAAGAAAAAATTAACACTGTGATTCAAAATGGGAATGGCATTCTACATTACCGATTTCAAAGACAGAGAGGAAATCTTCAGTGGCTTAACAGTGAACCCTCTGGCTTCTAACTGTGCCAGTTAAAACAGAATAGGCAAAAATCCTTTTATTACTAGTAGGCATTGGCACAAAAAGTAAAACCAGCTGATTTAAGGCTCTGCTGGATATTCAACAATGCACATCATGACTGTAAGTGTATATAATATCTTGGAGGCAAGATTTTCAGAACAGCTTAGTGCAACTCATAAAACACAAGCAGATGGCTTATCTGGAAGGTATGCTCCTGTAAAATGCAGTGGAGGAGGATATTTATTGATCCCTAATTTCTTTTGGTTGCTACAATTATTTCAGTGTTGTACTATCCTATTTCATCTTTGAAGAATGTGCCATAGCCTGACTCTGAGTTTTGCTAAGGTCTCTATCTACTGTATCCACAAAAATGGACCTTCAAGTGGATGTGGATGCAACTCACTGTAAAAAAGCATAGCAACCTCAGAATCAGAAACACAGAGCAGTAGTGAGATAGATTTTTTTCTAGAAGGACAAATATACTGAGATATAAGTGAACAGATTGTATTTGAATACTCCTTAACAGAGAAGAAAAATCATGCTGAAATGGACTATTTTCATTCACAGCTGGTAGATGTTTTCATCTTATAATACCTGTGTGTAGAAGAAGAACTGATCTTAAGCTGTCTGCTGTTTCTCAGAATTTGTTTAGTTCATTTGTGGCCACCATATTCTGTAAAACTTCAGAACTAGAAGTTTTTATAGAGATACAAATTGATGTTCAGGATAACTACTATAACATGGACTTCTGCTGACTGCTTGCCTGACTACAAAGTGTATTATCATCAACAGACAAACCAGCAACCGAAGGCCTCCCTGTGCTCTTAAATCATACACCAGTTATCCAATGTGCCAGACCACTGGAGGAAGGAATGTCAACACATTCACTTACAACATACAATGTGCAGAAGGGAGCAAGCTCACTTCAGAACCATACCATGGGAGATGGAAGGACCCAGGCGATCAGTCTGATCCAAATCATATAGTAGCTGCCAGGAGAGAGACTCATCACCTTGCCCCATCATCCTGGGAGCTCCAATTGCTATGAAGAGTCAGAGAGACTTTTCACTAGCCAGAACAGCACATGTACTGTGCAGACAAGCCACCCAACTGTACTGTGAGCAGAGTCAGCTCTTATAGGGGTGGCTTCTTGCCCCGCCTCCAAGTTAATTTTGAAGGCAGTGGCACCTGGTGGCGATCTCCTCATCAGTTCCCACCCAAGGCTGGACAGACCCTGGGTGAAAACCAATCAGCAGGGTCTTTCTTGCTTGGCTGTGGATATTACCCATATGCCAACCCCCATTCAGGGCTGGGAGTTTAACCCCAGCACTTTACATAGTAAAGTATCCATAGAAAGTAAATTGCTCTTTTCTGTCATAACATGCATCAAAACAATGTAATTAATGTCATACAATACTTAATAGAACCACTGTGTTTAAAAGATAATTCACGAGAACAGAAGACCTATTAATCTTTCATTCTGACTCATCAAGGATGAAAGCTAACACCTGTTTTTAGAGCACAAGATTATAAAAAAACTCTTACAATTAAGAGTAAAGCTCTTTTTAGAAAGGTTTTTAACATGCTGTCCTGGTTTGGGGTAGAACAGAGATGGTTCTGTTCAATGATTTAGCTTTTCAGCTAAAGGTCTTCTAATTAACTGCCTTGTCTGAAGTTAGCAGCACGTTTTCGCAGACTGCTTTTAGGAATGACAACACTCCATGTTTAGAGTTACTGCCAGGATTGGTGTGCCATCCTGCCTTTGATCCCGAGCCCTGTATTCCTGAACCGAGTTCCAGAATCCAGCTCCTGTACCCAGTGGAGTCCAGCCTGGGACCTTTCCCTGGGGGCTGCTCCCCAGCTGGGGTGAAGTGATGTATTGACATCAGGGCGCAGTTGGGTTCGATACTGGATTTCTATATATTTGTACATA